>NC_061117.1:104959235-104983357 GCF_002878395.1 Capsicum annuum
GACTTCATCAGGCCTCAAGTCAACGGTACTCAAAGCTCATGGTTGATCTTAATTTTAAAGGTTTCACTCATTCCGTTAGTAATTATTCTTTATTTTTTAAGAAATCTGACTCATCTATTTCAATAGTAGCAATATATGTCGATGATATTGTTTTAACAGGTAATGGCAATGCAGAGTTGCATTCATTGAAATTATTTTACATGAGGAGTTTAGAATAAAGGTTTTTGGAGATTTACACTTTTTTCTTGCACATTGAGGCATTAAAGGGACCTCATGGAATCATACAATCACAACAAAAGTTCACAGTTGATCTAAAGAATTTGATGTCACACATATGTCACTTGTTTCATCTTCTCTTCATCCTACAGTAAAGCTAAGTTTAAATAATGGAGATTTTATTCTGAATCCCACTGTATATAGACATCTCCTTGGTAAGTTGAATTATCTTACTCACGCAATATCGGATCTTACCTTCACTGTTTAACAGCTTAGCCAATTCATGCAAGATCCTTGTCTACCTCATCTTATTGCCGCATTACGTGTCCTTTGTTACTTGTCCAAGGATCCAGGTTTGGGCCTTTTTGTTAATGCCTCTTCTTTTTTTGAGTTTCTTTCCTTTTGTGATTAGGATTGGGGAACATTTCCAAATTCAAGAAAATCATTAATGGATTTTATATATCACTTGGGGGCTCTCCAATCTCTTGGAATTCAAAAAAGCAAACATCTATTTCTCTTAGCTTTGCCGAGGCTGAGTATCATTCTATGAGTCGTATGGTTGCCGAGCTTACATAGTTAGTTCGTCTTTTCCAGGATCTCTCCATTCTAATATTATTACCTGTAACACCCCAAAAATTTGGGATTATCAACATTCGGGACACACAATCTACCCTGCAATCTCAACACACCATCTCCCCCTTGGGAGAAAACCTCTACTTTTTAGTCCTTGACTAACTCCTTCAGTATGACCAAACTAGCATCTAAGTATTGCTTTTCCTTCATTTCTGAAATCAAGGAGGATTCGAAACTACTATGAACCCCTATACTACCTTCAGCAGAGTCAAACAACTTAATCTCCAATCTAGCCAAACGATGTACATCACGAGCCAACTCTTTCTTACCTTCTACCACATGCGAAATACTACCCATGGACACTCTACTTAGGGCATCCACCACAACATTGGACTTTCCCGGATGGTACAGCACACTCATATCATAGTCCTTTAACAATTCCAACCATCATCTCTTCCTAAGATTCAATTCGCTCTGGGTAAATACATACTGCAGACTCTTATGATCAGTGAAAACATCAACATGGACACCATACAAATAGTGTCACCAGATTTTCAAAGCAAACACAACAGCAGCTAACTCAAGGTCATGGATGGGGTAATTTTTCTCATGGGGTTTCAACTAGCTAGAAGCATAAGCTATCACCTTACCCTTATGCATCAATACGCAACCTAACCCAACTCTTGAAGCATCATAGTAAACCAAAAAACCATCAACACCATCAGGCAAAGTCAAAACAGGGGCTGAAGTGAGTCGAGTCTTCAACTCCTAAAAACTCTTCTCATAAGATTCGGACCACAAAAACTTCACTTTTTTTTGGGTCAACCGAGTCATAGGAGACGCTATAGAGGAGAAATCCTCAACAAAATGGTGGTAATAGCCAGCTAAACCCAAGAAACTTTGAATATCAGTCGGAGAAATAGGTCTAGGCCAATTTCTTACAGCTTCGGTCTTTTGGGGATCCACTCTAATACCCTCGGAAGAAATGATATGACCCAGAAAAGCAACTGACCTTAGCCAAAACTCACACTTACTGAACTTGGCAAACAACTTGTGATCTCTAAGGGTTTGCAAGATAGTTTGGAGATGATCAGAATGTTTATCCTCACTACGGGAGTACACCAGTATATCATCGATGAACACTATGACAAACATATCCAGATATGGTCTGAACACTCGATTCATGAGGTCCGTGAAAGCTGCTGAGGCATTAGTTAACTCGAAAGACATAACAAGAAACTCAAAATGGCCATAACGAGTTCGGAAAGTGGTTTTTAGGATGTTACACTTCCTAACTTTGAGTCAATAGTAGAGAGAGACACTTTAAGCACGATAGACTTTTGAAAGAAAGAATCACACTTTTTCCTAAAACGTCTTGTAGCCTCTTGCTCATAGATGTGGTGCGCTATACACCGATGATCAAGACTCTACTTAAAACGGCTTGTCATACTTCCTAGGACACCTTAAAACCTTCGGCTCTGATACCAAGTTTGTAATGCCCCAAAAATGGGTCTCGGAGCGTCACACGGTTCTTAAGGCTACGAGTAGCCCCAAGCTAACCCTTTGAGCCATTTTCATTCAGTTTAACACGAATCAACGGGGTTTCCATAAATAACCCTCAACTATTAACAGAGTAATCATCATCCAAGAATAAAAGAATTTCAGAAAGATAATAAAATACGACTTATTAGTCAACTCCCAACATCTATACTAGTCTGACAAGCCTCTAAGAAAATCAATAAAACCAGTGAGCCATTGAGACATGCCCCAACTGACTCATACTCAGTTATCAAATGTAAATAATTCTGTGAAACCAACATCAGACATCACGTCATCGAAACATGAGGACTCACCACAACAGAGAATATAGAACAGCGTGCTCGAAGAATCACTGTCAAACCTGGAACTGAGCACCTGAACCTACATTTTGAGAAAATACAGCCCACATCCGAAGATGTGGGTCAGTACCATGGAAAGTAACCGAGTATATGGGGGTGTATGCAGTTGTATAAATATCATCATCATGAATATTTATAAGAAATATCCAAGATATATGAAAGACTCACGTAGCCCGAAAAAAATCTTCATAATCATAAGAGGATGAAATAAGTACAATAACACATGTGAGTCATCATATAATTTGTCAATCACTTTCAGTTCATCAAGAATATCAATTCTCATAATATAAATATCATTTAAATCTTTCGAAAGAATAACTTTCACAATTCCACTTTCAAATCACTTTACCATTCACCATAGACACAAGGAAACACACACACACTGGGAGATTCTATAACCGACATAAACCATGTGAGCTACATGGAGTCCAATGTACAACCCACATTAGGAAGAGCCGTCCTATCCTTGCCATCGGAGTAGGACTATCGATATCAAATCCACACAAACTAGTGATCACTATATAAATCAGCCTCAAGCTCACTCCTACGGGGGCACATAGTTCTAGGGAAGTAAGGTCGCTTTATATCTCCCACTCGGTGCTAAAAATTTCTCTCGTACCTAGCTCAGATCATTTCAAAGACAATCCACAACAAAACAATTTCAGTAATAAATAAATATACATCGGGAGCCATCATACTTCCCATCTATCAAAATCAACCACGTTGTGAATTTCTTTCACACTCGAGTTCAAAACAACCCCATTAAGACCAAAAGGTCAAATCATTCAAAATATCTCAAATATTCAACATCAATGTGCTTATAACACACATTTTCTCAAAAAAACACAATTTTCAATGGGAATTCATGACCCAAATATCAAAATCATGATAAATATCGTTAAAGATTCATGCTTTATATCTCCACACATGTAAATTCATCTTTCAAAATCATAAACATCAAGATTTCATAATAATCATCATAATATATGGGTTCATGCTTCAAATTCGTAAAAATCAAATAAAAATCATGCCTTTGTAAAGAAAATTACTTTTGGGCACAAGAACGAAAGAGATTCTTATTGAAAAATCCCACATACCTTGAATGATGAACTTTAGATCGATACTTGTTTTTGAGATGTTAATCGTGCCTTTGAATGATGGTTCTTGGAGTCTTGAACTAGGAACTTGGAATCTTGAATAAATTTGCAGAATTAATGGTGAACTTTAGAGGTTTTTGAAGTTGGATGTAGGAGCTTAGGATTTTCTTTTTGAGGGAATTTGATGAAATATAGCATATAATGCTTCTAAGAGGCTTTAATATAGGGTTTGGACGGATTTTTGGTGAGGGAAAATGACCAAAACGCCCGTAAAAATCAAATAATTCACAAACCTGTCCTTTGATGGACTGTTTTGGTAGTCTGAAGTAGATCAACCATAACGTTTTACTTCGATATCCAAATTGGATGAAACCAATTTCATTATAAAGAGGACTCTCACATATTTCCATTGATATATAGTATCTCACCCAGATCATTGTGTACGAGGAGTTATGATCATTTGAAGTTGACCCGAAAATTCACTTTTGATAGGCTGAAGTAGATCGACCATAAGTTTTTGCTCCGATAGACAAATTGGATGAACCCAATTTCATTAGACTCGTAGAGCTTTTCGTTGATATATAGTAAATCACCCAAATCATTATGTACAAGGAGTTATGATCGTTTAAAGTTAGAGAAAAAATATGCCAGGCCTCAGTACTTTTTCCTGCACGTTTTACTGCTCACTACTATTCACGGTTCGATCGGAATGTTCATAACTCGTCACTCGGGTGTCTGTTTTGGATGATCCACATATCGTTGGAAAGATTATTCGATAATCTACGCAATGGTGGTTCATAATCTAAGACATTCCACATGAAAAATTTATAATTCATTCTAGAAGATAGAACCCAACACGTTTACGCACAAAATTTCAATGAAAAATTTCCCAGGGTATTACATTACCTCTGCCTCTTCATTCGGATAGTCAGGCAGTAATACACATTGCTAGGAATCCTATGTTTCATGAAATAACAAATCATGTTGAGATTGATTTTCATTTTGTTCGATAAAATTTTAAATATGAACTAATTTCACTTTTATTTGTTCCATATTCCTCTCAATTAGCTGGTCTATTCACAAAATCACTCACTGGTCCTCTTCATCAAGGTGTTTTGGGTAAGTTGAGTGATTTTTCATCCCTTCCAACTTGAGGGGGGGTATTGAGATACAGTCTTTTGTTCATTAGAGCAGATTGGTTCACCTATTTCATCATTCGTTTGTTGTAGTCTCAACATTAATCGATCATGAATTAAATTCCTTGGGCTTGCGTTAAGAAGTTGATTATGTCCTAAATTCAGTAGATCATGGCACATATTAAGTTGATTTTATCCCAAATTCAGCAGATCATGGAACATATTATTTTATTTCTTTTGTACGCCTTAGGTAAATATTTTGTATATCCTTATTAGGTAGAATCTCCTACCTTAATTAGAAGTCTATCCCCTTAGTTTCCTACCTTATTTAGAAGTGTATCCCCATAGTTATTTTGTACCTTATTTGGGATTCTTTAAGATTTTTTTTACTTGTATATATACATAAACATTGTACAAAATATCGATCATTCAAGAAAAAAGAGAAGAAAACTTTTTCGCAATTTTTTTTTCTTTTTTTTCCATAATTTTCTTTCAATTCATATAGATACTCCATACTTTAATATAATAGTGTAAACCTAAATATATATTTTACTATAAGCATATATGCATTAGAAGTTCCAAGTGGTTATGGATCATTAATTTTGAGTTTGTCATGTATACGTACTGCCTCTTTCCCTTGCTGCCAGAGTCTAAGAGAGACGCATCAATTTGAACAACATTTGTGTTATGATTATTTTCTTATTTTTTTCTATATTTAAAATATTTCTTTGTTTTTAAAGTTAAATCCTTACAAAATCATAGATTACATTCTTATTATGTACTTAAAACTTTTAAATTTTTAATACTACTTAAATTTTTCATATTCTAATGTTTTTATATTTATTTTTAGATTTTTCAAATCTCCTTAAAATCAAATTTAGTTGATTTAGAATTCTTAAACTAATGGAAAAAGTATTAGTTGTCATTAATTCTGACGACTTCTAATAAGGAAAGATTTTACCATAAATATATTTAACTAATTTTCAACTCTTAAATATTAGAAAAAATAGTGAAAAGACGATTTTTTCTAAAACAAAGACTTTTAATGAAGAGCAAAAAGTTCAAACCACATTTTTAAGGCCTTCACACTTTTAATATATTATAGATTATAGAATAGATAGAGATTATAGATTATAGATAGATATATATTATACATATAGATTATAGATATAGATATAGATTATAAATATAGATAATTTTTAAATCTTTAAAATAGGATATGCTATCTGGTAAAATGGGTGAAAATAACCCAGCAATATAAAAATTAAAAGTTTATAATAATTAAAACTCTTCTTTAATTTATTTATATTTCTAACAAAAAATGGTATAACCATGTTATTTTATTGATGAAAGAGGTTGTGCTGTGTTTCAAAACATAGAATTATTCATTTTGAGGAACACTGCACCTAGGGCTGCATATTAGTCGGTTCGGTTTGATTTTAAAAGTTATCAGTTTTACTTATTCATTATCGGTTTTTATATATGCTAAACCATTACAGAACCATTAAGATATTGGTTAATCGGATATTGATTTTTAATTGTTATCGGTTCGGTTATCGGATTAACCGTTAACATTGAACATATATAATTTAAACTTCAAAGCTACAACCCACTACTTATTGCTCTTTCTGTGCACAAACTATATTTCCTTCAGTTAATTTCCAACACTAACTGCACAATAGCACAAGTACAAAATATGAAACCACAAATAATCCCACCAAAAAGTAGTGTCTTCGTAAATAAAAAGCACATAAGCGAGTACATGGCTGCAATAGTCTGCACTTTGCAGCCAAAACATTAATGTCAACCAGTTGCAATTCAAAATTGTCTAGCACAAACAAAAAATTCAGACTGTCTAGCAATTTGAAAATTAAGTTCAAATTCTAAACATAGTACTAATAACTACTCAATTTTCACAAGATGACGAACACCCTCTCCAAACGACATATTTCACTAAGCAGTCAGACCCAGTTGTCGACTTATTGTAATTATGAACATTACCATAATGAACAAAGTTTTCTTTGCACTCTCAATCATCACCTGCTTCAAGCATTTCATAGTGACTCCAAATTTGTGATCGAGCTTTAGGTCTACAATGTGGAGACATATTAAAACCTAATTAACAGAGAAACAAAGTATTAGTACTAAACATATGAAAAGGAAAGTTCTAAACAAGAAGCACACTACTCATTTCCCATTTTATAAAGTTCATAAAGTCCCAGGAAATCATAGTAAAGCTCAAAATACCCACCATCCATCATGCAGCAATCTCAGTGAAGCGGAAAAAGCAATATCTTTAGCCATAATTAATAGCACATAAAAGAGAAAGTGCTACCGCCTCATCCATTCAACTAAGAGTGAATATCTCTGTACTACATAAGGGGTGAAGAAAAAATAACATGAAACACCAAAAGCTAATGGGTCCTCACCTATATTTCATGAATGTTATTATCCATTACTAGCACACGCCTCCATTGAATACTCTAAGTGATCGATATTCCGTCTTTCCCACAAAGTCATTAATAAAATTACCCACTAAGCTACCTTTTCATAGTTAAATAACTCAATACTAAAAATGAATGACTTCAATATGGAAACAATTAACTAGTAACTCCCACATTACCTACACAAAGTATTCTAAAAGCCCTCACAACACTGTTAACACCACCACCCTCCACACTTAATAACTATCAATTGAATTACTTTCTTGATGACTGTAGAAACATGACCACTGTTTGCCATTTTTTTTTCAATTCAAAAAAGTGACAACACCCTCACTCCCAAAAAATATAAGGAAATCTCCAACCTTCCAAGCTTAAAGAAATAAGAAAGGGCGAAATGCAAAGTGCAAACTGTAAGTATCACTATCACATAAATATATACTTTCCACTAAACCTCAATGACCGCCATCAACAGTCCAAAGTAGTAAATCAACCGGGGGAAGTACACCAGATTACTCCTTCAGGCTTCAACCAGATCCTGTCTAAAAGCAGTAATGCAAGAACGAAACTTTTTTGGCCTAGAATTTACTGTAATTTAAGTCCAATTGCACTTTTTTTTACAGTAAAATGTCATTACTGTAATTTTAGAATGGACTTTCAAAATACTGACATTTTACATTAAATTACAGTAAAAGAATTAAACAAAGTGCAGATTAGACGTTTCTAGGCTAGATTGGACTTAAATTATAGTAAATAGTGCATATTGGACTTTCAAAGTGTAGAATGAAACTTTGCAGGAATGAAACTTTTCTAGCTTAGAAGCTCAAAGGAGGCAATAAGTGACAAAAACAAAATACAGATTGGACTTTAAAGTTAAGCAATTCCTTACGAAAAAACATACATTTGTCCCCATGAATGTAAGCTCAAAAGGTTGTTAAAAAGAGTCTTTTTCCAAGATTAACCAAAGAAATCTGGTTTCTTGAAATGATTACAGCATTAGTTATCTTGTAACAACTCAGTTTCAATAATGCATTCACTAAAGTAGTTAATAAATGCCATCGAAGTTGAATAAAACACTTACCAAAGTTTTAATCTCTTAACCATCTACAATATTACATGTCATCAATGCTAAGTTCTTTTCCAAGTTTGGCCAAATCTAAAGAAAATAAAGAACAAGTCAAGACTCAAGCAACCAAAATATTAAATAAATAATTCACCAAATGCAAGGTTCTTTTCTTACCTCGTTCAAGTTGCTCGAGAGAATCTAAATCCTCCTTGACACTTATAGGTTGTGATACACTTTGAAGCCAATCTTGTAGACACGCTAAAGCTTCTACCAATTTATGAGTTAATGAAAATGAATCAAAAATGCATCCCCTGGTAATAAAAGCACATTCTAATACTACACTTGAATTAGGAACAACTAAAATATCTCGAGCCATCTCAGAAAGAAGGGGAAATCAAGAAGAGTTATATTTGCACCAAAGCAATACACTAATATAGACTTTCCAAATTCAATATCTTATGCAAGATACTTATCCAATTTCGACTTAT
The DNA here is from genome assembly GCF_002878395.1 of Capsicum annuum. Classification (NCBI taxonomy): domain Eukaryota; kingdom Viridiplantae; phylum Streptophyta; class Magnoliopsida; order Solanales; family Solanaceae; genus Capsicum; species Capsicum annuum. The sequence goes on from NC_061117.1 coordinate 104,968,151, forward strand.
AGTTTTAGGCTCCACTTCCAGATGCGTGTCTACTTAATTCCTCATAAAAGTCATCAATATCTTCCACAACCATAGAGCTTGAGCTAGAAGCCCCCACTTCTGTTGAAGATAGATTACCACCTCTATCTTTTGAAGCAGACTTTAAATACTCATCAAATAATGATTTTATGTACTCTCATATATCTTTTTCTATAGTCAGCAAACATCTTCTTAAGTGCAAAACCAAGAGTGGCAAATTTATGGCGAGGAACCAAAACACAGGGTATAAAAAGCATCTTGTTCATTTTTGTTGGATCACCCAATATTTTTAAAATTTCTCCTTCATCTTTGTTGCCATTTACACCAATACACTATCATTACTTGATATCAATTTTTTCAAGTAAAAACCAACTTGATAAATTTCAAGAAAATGAATATTTGATGTAACATATAATGATCCAGATACCTTCAAAGTAAGCTTAAAAAATAATTCAAGAAATTTGGCTATTCTTTTCACACTATCCCAATCACTACTCAAAAGTATACTTGCAGGTTATTTATCCACAATATCATCATCACACACAGAGATATGACCAAACTCAAGATGATGTGCTAAACCAATATCATGATCAACATAATTTAAAATTGTACCCTTAAATTCAATAGCCCTGTTCAACATCAAGTAGGTGGAATTCCACCTTGTAGGAACATCTAAACATAAAAACTTATTTGCAAGATTTCCATCTTCACAACATTCCTAAAAGTTCATCTATCTAGCAGGAGATTACCTAATGTATCTCACTGTTTGCCTAATTCATTCAATAGACACAGTTGCTTCTTTTATACTATCATGAACGAAAAGATTAATGATATGCGTCATAAACCTAACATAAAGGAGCTTACTACCCATAAGATTGGTTCCCCACTTAGTCAATTGCTTAGACAACTCAACCATACATACACACTATTTAAACTAGTATTATCAATAGTAACAGTGAAAATTTGATGCAATCCCCACTCATGCAACACTTAACAATACCCTTTGCTATATTTTCACCTCTATGGCTAGAAATTGAACAAAAATTGATAATTTTTATGCGAAGTCCAATCTTTATCAATCCAATATAACAGTATTCACTAAGCTTCCTTTCAATTATCCCTATAATAAGGAAGACATAGTGCTTGTTGAGGGCAACGATTCCAATATGGCCCTCTGACATTTTTTCTCGTGAATAGCTCCTACAAACGGCACAAAAATAGATGGAAGGTTCAAATTTGTCATAGAAGGGGTACCTCGATTTACTTTATTGTATCTGTTATTATATAAATAAAGATATCTTATAATAATTAAATAATTATCATTAAGTTAAGAATTTGAGCTCTATAGTTAGCTCAGTACCAATTAAGAATCCCCAAGGAATTCTAAGGATTACACATATAATTGATTCTTTGCACAGAAGTCCAAATATTAATCATTATATACACTCTTTGTTGTGTTTCCATAAAAATTCTCCTCATTTTATTTTTCTCTTCATCAAGGAGATCAAAACAATCACGAGTAACAGTTATACGAGAAGGTATTCGAAACAAAGGTTGTACTACTTTTATAAATTTTTCAAATCCTTCTTTTTTAACAAATCTAAAACGAAGCATCAAGAATTATCAAGCAACACAAAGCTTTTTTACTTTCTTCTTGATCAAATTCCCTTGAAAGAATTGATACATCACCCTTGTTACCCCCTGTAACCAATTGAAATGATATATTTGATTGACTAGTATCAACATTATGAGGTCTTTTTTGCATTTTTTTATATGACCAAGCATTGTCGTCATACCATATTCTTTTGTATTAGCGAAATACTCTTGTTTGCAATAATTGCACACACCTTTTTTATTTCCTTCAAACTCAACTTTAATAGTAAAAATATACCATACAACATATCATTTTCTCCTTTCTTTCTTTGCTATATAAATTTATGGCCAGCCACTCCTAGAAGAGAATTCAAGTCAAAGTCTTGGCTCTCACATTAACCAAAAATCCTCTCAAACCAAAATTCCTTCTTTCTTAGAAGTCCCAAAACAACCTGAAGAATCTCAAAAAGCTATGTTGACTAATGAACCTGACAAAGATATACTTTCTTAAATCCCTCAAGTACCTGGTTCTCCTACTTTTTCAGATTTAAACCCAATTTTTACTCAATTAATTGGTGAAGAAATATCGGTTAAAAGGGTTGATCTTTCTTACAATGAGAACTGGATGACTGAGACCTTACTTCTGCCTGCATATGACACCTTAGTCAGTAGAGAAAAATAGGTAACAGAAGAAATGAATGAAGTTGTCACGACCTAAAAACAAGGGTAATGATGGCACTTGTCATGGTGTACCTTGACAAGTAAGCCTATAACCCAAACTTATACAAAAAGGAAAAACAAAAGAAAGAAATACCCAAGGTAAGGCTTCTAGAAAGAAGCAAAACTATACATGTAATTATAACAATGCAGAAAGAACTTATCCAAAATACTAATCATGCCCAAAACTAGGTATCAATAGTATAAGAACTACTAATACAATTAAAGAGTCAAATACATCAGAAAAATAACCACAAAGGAATAATATCTATCTTCGAATACTAATAAAGACATAACTACTATAGAATAATGGAGGTGAACTTCGGACGCATGAATGTCCAACTACTACCTTGGAAGCTCCAACAATCGTCTGAGTCAAGTAAGTTGAGGCACACTCGAGCTAGGACCTGCATCGAAAAGGCGCACTTGGCATACGTACGGTCCACTTGTATTCAGTAGGTATCATAGGCCGACCAAGCAAAGTAGTAAATAAAGCATACAAACTATGCATTAAGGGCACGTCACCTGCAATCAAAAAATGTTACAGAACGGTAGCCCACACCGCTTGCACTAACTGTTCTAATATATCACAATATAAACACAATAAAGTAAGTGCAATGTATATAATGATGATGATGATGATGCACGAGGTCTGTACACAACCTTCGGATTCATCACACAATCTTCATATACACCTACGGAGGCAAGCCTCCCAATGCAGGACTCATGGGGGTTCGTCAACCCGTATATAATGCACATAAATCATATCTTATTTTTGACACATCCCTTGGAAATGTGTTATCAGGTGTTGCCAGTGTTTCTCAGATGTTACCACGATGTTACCAATGTTTTAGGAATGAGTATGATATGAAGATGTAAAGCTCACAACCAATCACAATGAGTATTTCCACAACCAACCACATGATATATTTTCATAACCAACCATGTGATATATTTCAACAACCAACCACAATAATACATTTTCACAACTACGTGAGCCAATATCCACTCATTTTTTTCATTTTATCCATGAATCTCCACATGTCTCATATGCCAATAAAGTAAGAAAATAATCACAATACATCAGTGGTACCACATTAAGGATTTTAACAACACAATATAATTATTCACATGTATTCAAAGCTATCAATATCACATAGGATCCCACACGGTCACGCATATCACATAATATCTCAATTTTGATAATTACATCACATAAAGGCCCCCACACAGACGCAACACATAGATACACATTTTTCATGATTACTTCCACCCTTAACATAAATTTTGTACAATCATTTACTACTCAAGCTAGTTTGAAGGAGTTATGTCATAACTTACCTCAAAAGCCAAATCGGTCTGATACACTTCAAACCCATGACCTTACTTTCCACGAATGATCACGAACTCCTCTAGAAATATCAAATATAGAATCTAGGCATCAAAACAAAACCATTGACACCCATATTGGCTATTTTTGATTTGGGGTCAAAACAGACTCCCAAAATAAATTTTCAAAAAAGAAGGAAAAAATCGTAACTTTACTTCAAAAATGTGCTTGCCATATTTTTAGAAATCTACAGCTAAAAATCGAAGTTAGATCAAGTCAAAAATAAGGTTCAAATCAAAGAAAAACCGTTGTTAAGCTCTACCGGTTAGAATCTTGGAAATCCAGGTTAAATTCAAGAATCATTGTTGTTTTGAAGTTTAAATTGATGAAAACTTGTAATTTTCTCAGGTACGAAATGGGCCACTTCAAATAGGTTCATTGCTCAGGCCCAGAATACAATTAATCCACTATAAGGTAAAAATATTATTCAAGTGAAAAGGAGTTAAATTTGGATTTAAAATCAAGCCCTAAGATTTTTAGGGTTTTGAGAAATTAATCAAGAAATTACTAAGAAAAAGGTGAATTCTTACCTTAAATCCATAATAAAATCAATAAATAAATATTAATCTATCTATCCAAGCTTCACTTTTAAGCTCCCACACTAATTTAGAGTTCAACTCTCAAGAAACAAGATGAAAAATGAGCAAAATGGCCAAAAAGAGAGGAAAAAGCTATTTTGTATAAAAAAAAAAACTGCTATGCACTAGTTTTTTTCTTTCTTTTAAGTCCAACCGGACATCGACGGGATATCCAAAATTCATTCAGAACCTGATATATGCAAATAAACTATGCAACCACACTAAATTTGATATTTCAGACACGTTGACGAAGTCGTATTTTCATAAAAAAAATATCAGTTTCACAAAGTTGACCCCCGACACCCGAAATCATAATTCCTCAAATCGAGGGTTGAAATGAGATTTAAAAGCCGTAAAATCACACCAAATATTTTACCACCCTAAAATCGATATTTTGGATCTATTAGAGAAGTCAAATTTTTCATCCAAGGTCGTTTTGACTAAATATTGGTCCCACACCCATATTTCTAATTATCTAACTTTCTGACCAATAGGTCAAAATAAGCTCGGGTGCACGAGACCCAAACCAAAAGTCTACCTAGCCTAAAATCATTATTCCGGAGTTACTAGCATAATCTATTCAGCCATCCATTGCACAAAGTCAAAAGATATCCCCATAAGTCTAAAATAACGCTCTCAAAGCCATCAAAAATCACATATCGTATAAATGGTACCAAAATGCATCGAAAACCATGTCAATCACTCCTACACCCCAAAAATATCATGATGCAACTACAAGGAGTAGTAAAATAGTCAAATCACACAAAATCACAAATTTCACATATTTCATCAAACTTTTAGGTTGTTACATTATCCACCACTAAAAATCTAGTTCGTCCTCGAACTAAGGTAAAGAAATACCTGAAAAAATAAAGAGTCGAGGAGAAGAACTACGTATACCAGACTCAACCTTCCAAGTAGCCTTATCTACAGGTCGGTGTCTCCACTGAACCTTACCTACAAGGATAACTCTAGAGCGCAACAGCCTAACATCCCTAGACAAAATGGAAATCGGCTCCTCAATAAAGGAAAACCGCTCATCTAACTGAGCCGACTACCAACGAATGACATAAGACTCATCAAGAATATAGCGACGAAGAATATATACATGAAAAAAATGGATGAACAGTTGATATATCAGAGGGCAAAGCTGACTCACAAGCTACATCACCAACATTACGAAGAATCTCTAATGGACCAATATACTTGGTGATAAGCTTGCCCCTCTTCGAAAACCTCATACACTCTTCGTGAGTGAAACTCGAAGGAAAACATGATCACTAACACCAAATCTCAAGGCACGAAGTCTACGATTAGAATAACACTTCAGCCTACATTGAGCCACTCTAAGTCTATACTGAATGACCCAAACTTTATCCAAAGACTCACGAAGAAAGTCCACACCTCGAGGACTCACCTCAAAAACATCAAACCAAACAACTAGGGAGCGACAAAGCCTACCATATAATGCCACAAATGGAGCCAGATCAATACTGGAATGGTAGCTATTATTATATGTAAACTCTGCTAAAGCCAAATGTTGCTCCCACTGGCCACCAAAATCCATCACGCATGCACGAAGAATATCCTCCGAAACCTAAATAGTTCGCTAAGATCAACCCGAGTACTGGAATGTTATGCGAAGATCAACCCGAGTACCCAACTCATCCTGAAAAGTCTTCGAAATGTGAGATGTGAACACAGAACCTCAATTTGAAATAATGAACACCGACAAACTATGTAGATATACAATCTCACGAATGAAGATATGGGTTAACCGGTCAGCATTGAATGAGACCTGAACCAAAATAAAATAAGTTGAGTTGGTCAATCATCCACAATGACCCAACGCTATCAGAACCATGAGATATATGAGGAAAACTAGTCACAAAGTCCATGGTGATCCATTCACACTTCCACTCAAGAATGGGTAACCTCTAAGGCAACCCACCAGGCCTCATATGCTCGGCCTTCACCTGCTGACAACATAGGAAATGAGCCATAAAATTAGCTACATCTCACCTTATATCAACACACCAATAATGTTGCCTCAAATCACGATACATCTTAGTCACACCTGGATGGATAGAATATCTGGAACAATGGGCCTCCTCCAAGATTAACCAAATCTAATATGATCTGATAAGATCTCATAACAGACTCCATATATGTAGTGCCTCCACAACTTTAAGGCAAACACGATTGTGCACAACTCTAAATCATGGGTAGGATAATTCCTCTCATGAGGCTTCAACTGACGAGATACATAAGCAATTACCTTTCCCTCCTGCATCAACAAAGAACCTAAGCCTATACCTGAAGCATCACAAAAGATGGTAAAACCCATGCCCTCCCTAGAAAAAGTCAAGATAGGAGCTAAAGTTAACAAATCCTTAAAATTTTGAAAGCTCACATCACAATCATCGACCACTAAAAAGAAAACTTCTTCTTGGTCAATAGAGCTGCAATAGAAGAGAAACCCTCAATAAAATATTGATAATAACCTGCCAAGCTAATAAAACTCTGAATCTTGCTGGGAGAAGCTGGTCTAGCCTAATCACAAACTGCTGCAACCTTGGCTAGATCAACTACAATATCTTTCTTAGTCACCATATAATCCAAGATAGAAACAGACTCCAACAATTACTTGAACTTGGAGAACTTAGAATACAACTTCTCATCCCTCAATCTCTGAAGTGCAATTCAAAAAAGATCCAAATGAACCAAGAATAATCTATAAATACAATAATAAAGAAGTCAAGATACAGTTGAAACACTCAATTTATCAACTCCATAAACACAGCAGGGGTATTATCCAACCCAAAGGACATGACTAAGAACTCATAATGACCATATCGAGTCCAAAAACCCTTTATTCAAAATATTTGAGGCTCTAATCCTCAATTGGTGATAATCAGACCTTAAATCAATCTGTAAAAACACAGCAGCACCCTGAAGTCAACCAAACAAAACATTAATGAGAGAAAGAGGATACTTATTCTTAACCAGTCACCTTATTTAACTGTCGATAATCAATACACATCTACATTGAACCATTTTTCTTCTCCACAATTAAGATAAGCACACCCCAAGGTTAAATACTAGGTCGAATAAATGACTTTATCCAACAACTCCTACAACTGATCCTTCAGTTCCTTCAACTCTATTAGGGCCACCCTATAAGGAGGAATGGAAATGGTGTTGGTGCCCGGCTCAATATTAATAGCAAAATCAATATCTTAATCCGGAGGCATACTAGGAAAGTTCATAGGGAACACATCTATAAACTCACAGATACCATAGACAAAATCTAAGAAGGAGGCAAAACAACATTGGGGTTATAAATAAAGTACACCCTTCTAAGCAGCTATCATAGGCACACCCAGCGAGGCTAAAGTCACAGTCTTAGAAAAATAATCTAAGACAATATGATAAGGAGCCAACCAATCCATACCCAAAATAACATTAAAATTGACCATGTCTAACACAAGCAAGTCATCCAAAGTTTCATGCCAAGTAAAATTCACAACACAATATCGGTACACCCGATCCACCACTAAAGAATCACCTACTGGGTAGATATAAGAATAGGCATGAAAAGAGGCTCACTAACATAATCAAAACTATCAGGACCTGAGGCTACTCCATAGTCGTAACACGGTGCTTGAAACCATAAGTGATCCCAAGCTAACCCATGAACTGGCATACTGCTTGAGCAACTTATTTGATATGAATTAAATAGAAAGTTCTACTGTGCAGAAACATAAGCATAATGAAATGTGAATAAGTATGTAATGCATAAAGTTTACAATCTAATAAATCTAAAAAGAGAAACTGAAATTTACATGACTGACTCTAATTGACATCTACGAAGCCTCTACTATACTAACTATAGATAGTTGGGACATGCCTCTAGCTACCAATAATCAATACATATGAATAATAAAAATAAAGTACATGATCAATATCTGACTGGAGTCTATGAAATAAAAGAACTCATCACCTGCTGGTTGGAAACTACAACTGTCTACTCATGATGTGTGAGCTACAACTGGTACCTACATTAGAAAACAATGTAGCCATACGGATGTATATGTAGATCAGTACTTTTGGAATAAACTGAGTAAGTGGGGTGAATATAGTAAGCAAAATTGAGTACATGTGTAATCTTAAACATGCATGCTAACTGTATGTAGACTCACCAAGAAACTGAAATAAGTTGAAAGCTGATATATCTTAAAACATGATTAACCAACAAAATCTGATAAGCTGGTGAATCACTATACTTAGTTTCTTAAAAACTATACTTTTGTAATATAAGCAGAACCGAAGATGAAAAATAGTAAAACATGGATACTATATGAATACAGGGTCTGAAACTACATGATGAAAACTGACATAACTTGAGATTCTGAATATATAGATATACTGAGCACGAGTGCATAAACATATAAAACCAAACATAACATATATTAAGTTGATTTGATTAACTGAGTGACTTATAGTTCAATACTAAATAGATGACGTCTGAATACTAAGTAACAGGTATCTGGATACTAATTAGCTAGTATTTACATACTGATTAACTGATAATTAGTAAATACTGGTTATGTAAAATTGAACTATACTTAGTCTGAATAATTGGACTGAAACAATGGGGTACTATGCATATGAGATAAAGACTAACTGAACAACATGAGATAACTGAACATGAATGCATGAATACTATAATATCTGAGAATGGAAGACTAAGTTATATCTATTATATCACTAAGACAATCTGTAATTCTGAAAAACTAAATTCTGTATAACTGAATAGTTAAAAGTCTGTATACTTAGTCAAGCAAACCTTAACTACAAATACTTTGAATACTGACTGAAACTGTGGGAGGTATTATATAACTTACATGCCCCTATCTGAGCTAATTGGGGTCCAACCTGTAACCCCAGTTGGAAGGGTGTCAGTACTGTGCCACAGGGACTAACACTAGCAATTGGGATCCACTAAACTGGTGTTCCGAAGTATTAAGGAGTCACCCTCAACTGGAAGGTGCTCTAATGAGATATGTGTCACCCTCAACTGGCAGGTAAACACCTTGTCAACCTTCAACTGGCAAGTTGACATTTCTAACCTATGCTGGCTACGTAGTTGTAGAACTTAGGGACTATTACTAAAGGTCACACCCTCTAGAGTTAGGTGAGCCCCTATCCCTGGGTTCGTTCGGTGGTAAATCCTACTAACATCTGAAAGACACTAAAATGCTAACTGGTGCATGCACTGATACCTGATAATTGATAATCTCAAGTCATGGTATTCTAAAAATAACTGTGTATACAAATTCTAGGATAATTATTAACATATAGATAGATAATTCTCATCATGAATATGAATATTGGAGTATACTGGTAAGATTCATAGATCAACTGTCTGAGACTTGAAAAGCTAAATTTATATGAATCACATAGGTATTGGTTGTTCATAACCCACAAGCACTGAATGAGTATAAAATATTATATCAAACTTGAAATACTATATTAAATGATTATGATTCAAAGACCCAAACATGGGCATTTCATCAAACATGTGAAATTCATAAACTTATACATGAGAACGTCTTAAACATGAAGAAAACAATAGGATTCCAAGGAAAAATGATATCTTGGGGATTTATCCTAAATTAGTTGAACATGACACTGGAATTACAACATTCAAAACATGATATGACTCATTCCACTTGAAAGCACTTATAATCATAACTTATAATTGAATTAACAAGAGATTCATGGAGATAGTTCAACTTATGCATATAAAACTCATAATTTAAAACCCAAAAGGGTTCTTGGACTCAACGGGTGAAAGGGGACCTATGGATGTACTCCCACACACCTTAATAGATGAATTCGTGAAGATTCTTGTGAATTTTTGTAACTTGAAGCCTGAATTCCTTGATTTCTTATGAAAGGGTTAGGGTTTGTTCTTGAGGAAAGGGAGGGCTTTTCTTGAGAGAATTAGCAAGAAAAATGACCAATAATGCTTCTTGGGAGCCCCAGTTCATGTTTATGGATGAGTTGGGTTATGGGAAATTACCCAAATACCCCTTGGGCATTTAAATCAAAAGTTGAACATATAGGCACCGGGCAACGCGGGCTCTATCCAAGTGGACTAGCCCAGGTGATGCGGGCCTTTCCTACTTGGTGAGGCCAAGCGACGCGGGCCTTATTCCGCTAGACTAGTCTAGGCAATTCAGGATTATCCCGATGGCCTCACTTGTTTGCTTCTCAAAATGCGCCCCTATGGTTGTCTGCCTATTCCAAAACTCACCCGACATGTACTTTTGACCTCCCTAAACATAAATCAACTTAAAAACTAACATTTTGGGGTCGGGAAGGTTGATTTGAAAATTTGTAAAGTCTAGGGTTCTTGAAAACAACTAAGTCCTCACACTTAGTGAAAAGTTCAAATCTTGGACCCCTTAAACATGCAACTGAGAGCTAAATTGACCCAAGACTTTTATGGGGTAATATAATAACTTGAATCAAAATGCACAAACACATCGGAGAAGGTCGACTTGAGATCAAATAATATAGATATAGGTCTAAAACAAATAGGGATGATACCTGTAATCACAACATCAAAAGCCTCTGCCTCAGGTCTTGCAGGTATAGCATAACACTGACCACAACACCCAGTTGCCTAGGTAGCCCCACAACCACCAACTGCCTGAGTAGCCCCACGGCGATCCTTACAGCTCCGCTACCTCTGCCTTTCGTACCTCTGGTAGCACCCCTACCCCTCACAGATGAATAGGAATAACCCAAATCACCCGGCGGGAACAGTCTCTATCTACATGGTCAATCTCGTCACACACATAGAAACCTCTATGACCAGTCTCAACAGTAGAAGGTACAACTGGCCCCAAACGAGCACCCTGAACTACTAAACTAGATAACCCACCACCTGAACTCTGTTAAGCATCATGTACTGGCCTACCATGGTATCTATGACAACCTCTATAATCTATGCCTTGAGAGATCTGACTCCTAAAATCACTAAAATATTTTGCCTTCTTCATGCCTCCCTGAGATGAACTAAGAATACCCTCTGCCATCTGAGAATGATTTATAATACTCTAAAAAAAAGTCCCAAACACAACCAGATAAGACGTAGCCAACTAAAGGGAAACATCTAAACCCTTCACAAACTTCTGAATCTTCTCAAACTCAATGGAAATGTTGTCATATGAATATCTAGACAGGGCATGGAGGCGTGTCTCATACTCAACAACTGTCATGGAGCCCTGCTCCAAATGATCAAACTCATCCCGCATATGGTCTCTCAAACTGAAAGGCATAAATCTCTTTAGGAAATCCACGACGAACTAACCCCAAGTCATTTAAGGAGAATCATAGGGTCTACAACTAACAAATGACCCCCACCAATCTCTCGCTGCATCCCTCAACTGATAAGATGTAGTATAAGCTATACCATCCGAGCAGAAAGAGTGAAACACAATTCAGAACACAAGGTATGAATAAACTTTGCACGATAAAGAATAAAATGAGGGAAGTTTCCTAAAGACGTCCTATAACCCCTCGAAGAAAGATCTGGATGTCTACTTACCGATCCAAAAGACTCTATTAACCAACCCATTCATACACCATTGAGACCAATGAACCTGGCTTCTCTAATACCAATTTGTCACGGCCCAAAAACAAGGGTCATGATGGAACTTGTCGCGGCGTACCTTGACAAGTAAGGCTATCAACCAAATTGATACGAAAAGGCAAAAAAAAGAAGATAGAAATACCAAAGGTAAGGCTTCTAGAATGAAGCCAAACTAAACAAGTAATCATAACAATATGGAAAAAACTTATCCAAAATACCATTCATGCCAAAAACTAGGTGTCCATAGTGTAAGAAATACTAATACAATCCAAGAGTCAAATACATCAGAAAAATAACCACAAAGGAATAATATTTGTCTCCAAATACTAATAAAGAAATAACTACTACAGAAAGATAAAGGTGAACTTCAGACTCATGAATGTCCAATCTCTACCTTGGAAGCTCAAACAACCGCCCGATTAAGCAAATTGTGGCTCACTCGAGCTAGGACCTGCACCGAAAGGGAGTAGTAGGCATAAGTACGGTCCACTTGTACTTAGTAGGTATCATTGGCCGACAAAGTAAAGTAGTAAATAAAGCATACAAAATATACACTAAGGGTACGTCACCTGTAATCAAAAAATGCCCTACAATGGTAGCCCACACTGCTTGCACTAACAGTTAAAATATATGACACATATTGGAATATCACAACAAGATAGAACACAATTATGTATTATATCATATATAAGTAGAACAAGAGGGAATATGCATATACAAGATTATCAAATACAAGTAAAAAGAAGATAAGAATTACATAAACGACAAGTCAATATGACAATACAACACAAAATAAACACAATAAAGTAAATGCAATGTATATGATGATGATGATGATGATGCAGGAGGTCGTTACACAACATCTAAATTCGTCGTACAATCCTCGTATACACCTACGGAGGCAAGCCTCCTAATGCAGGACCTATGGGGGTTCGTCATCCCCGTATACAAAACACTCATAGATACATATTTTTCATGATTAGCTCCCACCCTTATCATGCATTTTGTATGATTATTTACTACCCAACCCAGTCTGAAAAAGTTAAGCCATAACCTACCTCAAAAGTCAAAATCGGTTCGCTACACTTTGAACCATGACCTTAGTTTCTACGAACAATCTTGAGCTCCTCTAAAAACATCAAATATGGAATTTACATGTCAAAACAAAACGAACGACACCCATATTGACTACTTTTGGTTCGAGGTCAAAACAGACCCCCAAAATGAGTTTTCAAAAAAAGAAGGGAAAAATCATAACTTTACTTCAAAAATATGTTCCCCATATTTTTAGAAATGTACAGCTAAAAATTTAAGCCAAATCAAGTAGAAAATGAGGTTCAAATTAAAGAAAAACTATTTTTAAGCTTTCCGGGTAAAATCGTAGAAATTCGAATTAAAATCAAGAATCAGAGTTGTTTTGAAGGTTAAATTGATGAAAAACTAGTAATTATAAGATAAAAACATTATTCGAATGAAAGGAGTGAAATTTTGGTTTAAAATCAAGCCCTAAGATTTTTAGAGTTTTGAGAAATTAATCAAGAAATTTCTAAGAAAATATGAATTCTTACCTTAAATTCACAATAGAATCAAGAAATTGATGTTAATCTAGCTATCCAAGTTACCACAAACTTCACTTTTAAGCTTCCATACTATTTTAGGGTTTAACTCTCAAGAGGCAAGATGAAAAATGAGCAAATGGGCCAAAAAAAGAGGTAAAAGTTGTTTTATATCAAAAAACTGTATGCACCAGTTTTTTTCTTTCTTTTAAGTCCAATTTGTACTTTTACGGGGTACCAAAATTTGTTTGGAGTCCGATATATAGAAATGAACTATGCAATCATACTAAATTCGACATTCCAGACATGTTGGTGAATTCAAATTTTCAAAAAAAATATCGTTTTCACAAAGTTGATCCTCGAAATCCAAAATTTTAATTTTCCAAACCGAGGGTCGAAATGAGATTTAAAAACCACAAAAATCACTCCAAATATCTTAAATTGACATTTTAGTTCTACGGGAGAATTTGAATTTTCTATCCAAGGTCCTTTTGATCAAATGTTGGTCCCACACCCATATTTTAAATTTTCCAACTTTTCGACCAATAGGTCGAAATAAGCTGGGGTATGGCACCAAAACCCAAACCAAAGGTCTACTTAGTCTAAAATCGATATTTTGAAGCTGCAGGCACAGTCTGTTCTACCATCCACTGCACGAATCAAAAGATATCCCCATAAGTAAAAAATAAGGCTCTCGAAGCCATAAAAAACCACAATATCACATAAATAGTACCAAAATGCATCAAAAACCACGCCAATCACTCCCACAACCCAGAAATACCATAATACAACTATAAGGTGGGGTAAAATAGTCAAATCTCACAAAATCACAAATTTCATATATTTCATTAAATTTTTAGGTCGTTACATCATCCACCACTAAAAATCTAGTTCGTCCCCGAACTAAGCAAAGAAATGCCTAAATCAATGAAGAGTTGAGGATAAGAACTACGCATACTAGACTCAACCTTCCAACTAGCCTCATCTACAGGTCGATGTCGCCACTGAACCTTAACCATAAGGATAACTCTAGAGCGCAACCCCATAACATCCTTAGCAAAAATGGAAACTGGCTCCTCAAGAAAACTCTATAACACCCCTAGCCAAAATGAAAACTGGCTCCTCAACAAAGGATAACTTCTCATCAAACTGAACCGACTCCCAACGAATGACATAAGACTCATCTAGAAAATAGCAACGAACCATAGAAACACAAAAAACTAGATGAACAGCTGATAGATCAGGGGAAAATGCCAATTCATATGCCACATCACCAACAGTATGAAGAATCTCAAATGGACAAATATACCTAGGGCTAAGCTTTCACCTCTTCCCAAACCTCATCATACTCTTCATGGGTAAAACTCAAAGGAAAAAATGATTACCAACACCAAATCTCAAGGTACAAAGTCTACGATCAACATAACACTTCTGCTGACTCTGAGCTAATCTAAGTGTATCTTGAATGACCTGGACTCTATCCAAAGACTCAAAAAGCAAGTTCGTACCTCGAGGTTTCACCTCTGAAACATCAAACCAAACCACTAGGGAGCAATAATGCCTACCATACAATGCCTCAAAAGAAGCCATATCAATACTAGAATGGTAGCTATTATTATATGCAAACTATACTAAAGCAAAATGTTGCTTCCATTGACCACCAAAATCTAGCACATATGCATGAAGCAT
>NC_061117.1:104986357-105026122 GCF_002878395.1 Capsicum annuum
TGTTGCTTCCATTGACCACCAAAATCTAGCACATATGCATGAAGCATATCCTCCAAAACCTAAATAGTCGCACTAACTGACTGTCAGTCTTAGGTGAACGTCGCGCTAAGATCAACCCGAGTACCCAGTCTTGGGTGAACGTCACGCTAAGGTCAACCCAAGTACCCAATTCGTCCAAAAAAATCTTCCAAAAGTGAGATGTAAACACAGAACCTCGATCTGAAATAATAAACACCGGCATACCATGTAGATACACAACATCATGAATGAAAATATGGGCAAACCTATCAGCACTAAATGGGACCTGAACAAAAATAAAATGAGCTGACTTGGTCAATCAATCCACAATGACACAAACACTATAAGAACCATGAGATATACGAGGTAAACCAATCACAAAGTCTATAGTGATCCATTCCCACTTCCACTCGGGAATGATAACCTCTAAAGCAACCCACCAAGCCTCAAATGCTCGGCCTTCACCTACTGACAACATAGGCAAGAAGCCATAAAATCCACTATATCCCACCTCATACTGCCCCACCAATAATGTTGCCTCAAATCATGAAACTTCTTAGACATACCTGGATGGATAGAATATCTGAAATAATAGGACTCCTCCAAGATCAACCTAATCCAATCACCCACTCTTAGCATACAAACTCAACCCCTAATTCTCAAAACTCCATCTAAATCAAGTGAGGCTTCCTAAGCCTCCCCACTCAACACCTTATCTCGAATCAAGCTTAATCCAATATCATCAAACTAATGAGCTCAAATTAGCTTCATCAAAGATGATCTAGCCTCCATAAATTCCAAAATACCCCTAGATGTCGATATATCAATTCTAACCATGTGATTAGCTAAAGACTAAACTTCTAAGGCCATATGCATCTCCTGGGTTACAAATACTCCAAGCTACCCATGCTAGTTGACTTCTGGCTTAAGGCATCCGCAACCACATTAGGCTTGCTTGGATGGTAGAGAATAGTCAAGTCATAATCCTTAAGCAACTAAAGCCAATGATGCTATCTCATATTAACATCTTGCTGAGTAAAGAAGTACTAAAGGCTACGATGATCTGAGAAGATCTCACAATGAACTCGATACAAGTAGTGCCGCCACAACTTTAAGGCAAACACAACTGCACAGAACTCCAAATTATGGGGAGGATAGTTCCTTTAATGAGGCTTCAAATGATGAGATGCATAAGCAATCACCTAGCCTCCTGCATTAACATAGCACCTAATCCATCACCTGAAACTTCACGAAAGATGGTAAAACCCACACTATCCTTAGGAAAAGTCAAAATAAGAGCTAAAGTCAACAAATCCTTAAGCTTTTAAAAGCTCGCCTCACAAGCATCATACCACTAAAGAGAAATCTTATTCTAGGTTAACTTGATCAATAAAGCTATAATAGAAGAGAAACCCTAAATAAAATGTCGATAATAATCTTTCAAGCAAATAAAACTTGAAATCTCGTTGGGCGAAGTAGGTCTAGCCCAATCACGAACCGCTGCAACCTTGGATAGATCAACCATAATACCTTCCTTAGTCACCATATTATCCAAGAAAGAAACATACTCCAACCAAAACTCGCATTTGAAGAACTTAGCATACAACTTCTCTTCCATCAATCTCTGAAACACAATTAGCAAATGCTACAAATAAACCAAGATATCTACTATAAATACAATAACTAAGGAGTCAAGATACTGTTAAAACACTCAGTTTATCAACTCCATTAATGCAGCAGGGGCATTGGTCAACCCGAAGGACATGACTAAGAAATCATAATGGTTATATCATGTCCGAAAAGCCTTTTTCATAATATTTGAGGCTCTAATACTCAACTAGTGATAATCGGACCTCAAATCAATCTTTGAAAACACCGTAGTACCCTGAAGTTAATCAAACAAATAATCAATGAGAGGAAGAGGATACTTATTCATAATCGTCAACTTATTTAACTGTTGATAATCAATACACATCTGTATCGAACCATCCTTCTTCTTCACAAACAAGACAAGCGCAGCCCAATGTGAAACACTTGGTCACATAAATGCCTTATCCAACAACTCCTACAACTGATCTTTCAACTCTATTGGGGCTACCCTACAAGCAAGAATAGAAATGGGCTTGGTACCCGGCTCAATATTAATAGCAAAATCAATATCTGGATTCGAAGGCATACCAAGAAAGTTCGTAGGGAACACATCTATAAACTCATGGACACCAAAACTAAATCCAAGAAGGAGGCAAAACAACAATTAGGTTATGTATATGAGCCAAGAACGATAAAAATCCCCTCTCAACCAATTTTTAAGCCTGAACATAAGATATAATCCTTTAAGGATTCGAATAAAGTGCACCCTTCCAATCTATCCTTGGCACACCCGGCAAAAATAAAGTAGCAATCTTAGCAAATCAATCTAAGACATCATGATAAGGAGCCAACCAACCCATACCTAAAATAACATCAAAATTGACCATATCTAACACAAGCAAGTCTACCATAGTCTTATGCCTAGCAAAAGTAACAATACAATATTGGTACACTGAATTCACCACTAAACAATCACCTACTGGATAGATACATGAATAGGAATGGAAAGAGGTTGACTAATAGAATCAAAACCCAAAGAAAAATACATAAACATACAGGAGAAACTCAACCTGGGGTCAAATATTACAGATGCAAGTCTAAAACAAATGGGATGATATATATAATCATACCATTAGAAGCCTCTACCTCCGTACTAGCGGTATAGCATAACACTGACCTCGACCACTAGTTGCTAGGGTAGCCCAACAACTATCAACTGCTTGAGTGGCCATATGGTGACCTCAACAAGCTCCACTACCTCTACCTCTCACACCTCTAGTGGCACTTTTATCCTTCACAAATAAAATAGTAGTGTGAATCACAGATAAAATAGTAGTGTGAATCACCCCGGCGGGGATAGTCTCTAGATACATAGCCAATATCATCATACACATAGCAACCTCTACGACCAATCTCAATAGTAGAAGGTACAACTGGGCCTTAATGACCACCTTGAATTGCTAAACTAAAAAATCCACCACCTATACTCTATAAAAAGGCCTACACTGGCCTACCATGGTATCTACGAGAACTTTAAAATCTCTATCTCGATAGGTCTGACTCCTAAACTCACCAAAATATTATGCCTTCTTGGTTCCTCCCTGAGATGTACTAATAATACCCTCTGTCATCTTAACATGATCCACAAGACTCCGTAAAAAATCCCTAACATAACTATCTGAGATATAGCCAACTGAAGGGAGTCATCCAAACCCTTTACAAACTTCTGAATCTTTTCAGACTCGATGGAAATGCTATCATAGAAATATCTGGCCAGGGTGTGGAAACGTGTCTCATACTCAACAATTGTCATGGAGCCCTACTCCAAATGATCAAACTCATCCCGCATATGGTCTCTCATACTGAAAGGCACAAATCTCTATAGGAAAGCCTCGATGAACTCCCCAATTATCTTGGAAGAATCACAGGTTTACAATTAACAACTTACCTCCACCAATCTCTTGCTGCATCTTTTAACTTATAAGATAGTATAAGCCACACCATCTGCATAGAAAGAGTTAAACACAACTCAAAACATAAGGTGTGGAAGATGTCTACGATCAGCATATCACTTTTGCCTACTATAAGCTACTCTAAGTCTATCTTGAATGATGCAGACTTTATCCAAAGACTCACGAAGCAATTCTGCACCTCGAGGTCTCACCTCTAAAACATCAAACCAAACCACTAGGGAATGACAATACGTACCATACAATGCCTCAAAAGAAGCCATATCAATATTGGAATGATAGATATTATTATATACAAACTTTGGAAAAGCCAAATACTGCTCCCACTTGCCACTAAAATCCATCACGCATGCACGAAGCATATCCTCTAAAACCTGAATAGTCCACTCTGACTGATTATTAGTTTGGGGTAAACGTCGTGTTAAGATCAACCTAATTACCCAACTCATATTGGAAAATCTTCCAAAAGTGAGATGTGAACACCGATCCTTGATCTAAAATAATGAACATCGACATACCATGTAGAGACACAATCTTACGAATGATGATATGGGCTAACCTCTCAGCACTGAATAAGATCCAAACTGAAATAAAATAAGCTGACTTAGTCAATTGATCCACAATGAGCCAAACACTATCAGAACCATGATATATATTAGGCAAACCAGTCACAAAGTCTATGGTGATCTGTTCCTATTTCTACTCGGGAATAGGTAACTTTGAATCAACACAGTAGGCCTCATATGCTCTGCCTTCACCTACTAACATCATAGGCAACAAACCATAACATCTGCTATATTTTACCTCATAGCACCTTACTAGTAATGCTACCTCAAATTATGATTCATCTTAGTCACACCAAGATAGATAGAATATCTAGAACAATGGGCCTCCACGAAGATCAACCTAATCCAATCACCCACTCTTGGTACCCAAACTCGGCCCCTAATTCTCAAAACTCTAATTGAATCTAGTGAGGCTTCCTTAGCCTCCCCACTCAACACCTTATCTCGAATCAACCTCAATCCAATATTATTAAACTGATGAGCTAGAATCTGCTCCATCAAAGAAGATCTACCCTTCAGAAATATCAAAACATGCCCATGTGTTGAAATATCAAGTGTAACTATTTGGTTAGCTAAAGACTGAATCTTTAAGGCCAAATGTCTCTCTTGGGTCAAAAAATATGCCAAGCTACCCATACTAGTCGACTTCTATCTCAAGGCATCTGTAACCACATTAGTCTTTCCCGAATGGTATAGAATAGTTAAGTCATAATCCTTAAGAACCTCAAGCCAATGGCGTTTTCTCATATTAAGATCTTGCTAAGTGAAGAAGTACTAAAGGCTATGATGATTTGAGAAGATCTCACAATGGACTCCATACAAGTAGTGCCTCTACAACTTCAGGGGAAACACGACTGCGCATAACTCCAAATCATGGGTAGGATAATTCCTATCATGAGTCTTCAAATGACGAGAGGCATAAGCAATCACCTTGCCTTCCTACATCAACACAGTACCTAACCCAATACATGAAGTATCACAAAATATGGTAAAACCCACGCCCTCCCTAGAAAAAGTCAAGATAGGAGCTGAAGTTAAAAAATCCTTAATCTTTTGAAAACTCACCTCACAAGCGTCGAATCAGTGAAAAGAAATCCTCTTCCAGGTCAACTTGGTCAATAGAGCTGCAATAGAAGAGAAACCCTCAATAAAACACCGTTAATAACCTACCAAGCTAATAAAACTCTAAATCTTAATAGATGAAGTACATTTAGCCCAATCACGAACCGTTATAACCTTGGCTGGATCAACCATAATATCTTTCTTAGTCACCACATAATCCAAGAAAGAAAGACACTCCAAACAAAAATCGCACTTAGAGAACTTAGCATACAACTTCTATTGCCTCAATCTTTGAAGCACAATTTGTAAATTCTCCAAATAAACTAAGATATCATCTATAAATACAATATGAAAATAGTTAAGATATGGTCAAAACACCCAGTTCATCAACTCTATGAACACAGCAAGGGCATTGGTCAACTCGAAGGACATGACTAAGAACTCATAATGACCATATTCAGTCTGAAAAGTCTTTCTTCAAAATATTTGATGCTTTAATCCTCAACTGGTGATAATCAAACTCAAACCAATCTTTGAAAATACCACAACACCCTGAAGTCGATCAAACTAATCATCAATATGAGGAAGAGGATACGAAGTCATAATTGTCACCTTGTTCAACTACTTATAATCAATACAAATTCGCATCAAACAATCCTTCTTCTTCACAATCAAGATAAGTGCACCCCAAGGTGAAACACTAGGTCGGATAAATCCCTTATCCAACAACTCCTACAACTAATCCTTCAGTTCCTTCAACTCTATTGGTCCACCCTATAAGAAGGAATAGAAATAGGCTTGGTGCCCAGCTCAACATCAATAGAAAAATCAATATCTTGATACAGAGGCATAGCAGGAAAGTCCATAGGGAACACATCCATAAACTCATGGACACCACAGACAAAATATAAGAAGGAAGCAAAACAATAATGGGGTTATAAATATGAGCCAAGAATGATAACCATCCCTTCTCATCCAATTTATTAACCTGAACATAAGATATAATCCTTTTAGGATCCGAATAAAGTGCACCCTTCCAAGCTATCCTTGCCAAATCTGGCGAAGCTAAAGTCACAGTCATAGTAAAATAATCTTAGACAACATGATAAGGAGCCAACCAACCCATACTTAAAATAACATCAAAATTGACCATTTCTAACACAAACATGTCTACTAAAGTCTCATGTCTAGCAAAAGTAACAACACAATATTGGTATACCCAATCCACCACTAAAGAATCACCTACTGGGTAGATATACTAATAGGAATGGAAAGAGGCTCACTAACAGAATCAAAACCCAAAGAAAAATACACAAACACATAGGAGAAAGTAGACCTGGGATCAAATAATACAAATGCAAATCTGAAACAAATAGGGATGATACCTATAATCATAGCATCATAAGCCTCTGCCTCAGGTCTGGCTAGTATAGTATAACACTTACCATGACCACTAGCTGCTAGGGTAGCCCTACAACCACGAACTACCTTAGTGGCCTTATGGCTACCCCCACGAGCTCCACTACCTCTTTCTTTTGTACCTCAGGTAGCACTCTTGCCCATCAAACATAAAATAGGAGTAGCTCAAATGACTCGATGGCATAATATCTGTCTACATGGCCAATCTCATCACACACATAAGAACCTCTATGACTAGTCTCAATAGTAGAAGGTACAACTAGGCTCGAACGACCACCCTGAACTGCTGAACTAGAAGATCCACTACCTGAACTCTATAAAGCCACCTACACTAGCCTACCATGGTATCTATGAGAATCTTTAAAATCTTTATCTCGAGAGGTCTAACTTCTAAACTCACCAATATGTCACTCCTTCTTGGCGCCTCCCTGAAATACGCTAAGAATACCTTCAGTCATCTTAGCACAACTATCTGAGACATATCCAACTGAAGAGAGACATCCAAACCCATCACAAACTTCTAAATCTTCTCAGACATGATGGAAATTCTATCATAAGAATATCTAGACAGGGCATAAAAAGGTGTCTTATACTCAACAACTGTCATGGAGCCCTGCTTCAAATGATCAAGTACATCCCACATACGATCTCTCAAACTAAAAGGCATAAATATCTATTGGAAGGCCTCGATGAACTAATCCAAAGTAATCTCGAGAGAATCACGGGGTCAACAGCTAACAAATGACCTAGACCAATCTCTTGCTGCATCTCTCAACTAATATGATGTAGTATAAGCCACACCATCCGCATAGAAGAAGTGAAACACAACTCAGAACAAAATTTATGGAAGAACTTTGTATGATAAAGAATAAAATAAGGGAAGTTTACTAAAGACATCCTATAGCCTCTCACATATAGATACAGACATCTATGTACCAATATGTGAGCCTTTATTAAACATCCATTCTTACACCATTAAGACCAATGAACCCTGCTTCTCTAATACCAATTTTTCATGACCTAAAAATAAGGGTCATGATGGCACTTGTTATGGCGTACCTTGACAAGTAAGCCTATCACTCAAACTGATATAAAAAGGAAAAAAGATAGAAATACCCAAAGTAAGGTTTCTAGAACAAAGCAAAACCATACAAGTAATCATAACAATGCAAAAAGAACTTATCCAAAATACCAATCATGCCTAAAACTTGGTCTCAATAGTGTAAGAACTACTAATACAATCCAAGAGTCAAATACATTAGAAAAAAACCTTAAAGAAATAATATCTATCTTTGAATACTAATAAAGACATAACTACTATAGAAAGATAGAGGTGAACTTCGTACGCATGAATGTTCAACTGCTACCTTGGAAGCTCCAACAATTGCCAGAGTTAAGCAAGCTGAGGCACACCCAAGCTAGTACACTAAAAGGGTGCAGTGGGCATGAGTACGGTCTACTTGTACTTAATAGGTATCATAGGCCAACCAAGAAAAATAGTAAATAGATCATACAAAATATACACTATGGGCACGTCACCTGCAGTCAGAAAATATCCCATAATGGTAGCCCACATCGCTTACACTAACAGTTCTAACATATCATATATATTGAAACATCATAACATGATAGAAAACAAGTATCAATTATATCACATATAAGTAGAACAAGAGGGAATATGCATATACAATATCATCAAATACAAGTAAAAGAAGATAAGACAAATAAATAAATGACAAGTCGATATGGCAATACAACACAATATAAACATAATAAAGTAAGTGCAATGTGTATGATGATGATGATGATAATGCATGAGGTTGTCGCACAACCCTCGAGATCATTGCACAATCCCCGTATACACCTATGAAGGCAAGCTGTAACACCCCGAATCTGGTACCTGAAATCCTACATAATGCTCATAACCCTGAAGGACCATAAGCTAACCCATGATTGATATCTGTAACTGAGCACTGCATAATATATTGTATAAATATGGAAAAAATTTAAAAGGCCATAAGGTTTAAATATCTAATAAAACATAATATTTGGAAATATGGTATATTAATACCAAAATAAAACTAAAATAATTGTCTGAATATGCTATAGTCTTAAAGCCTCTAAACTATCTAAAAACTATGGAGTTAATGGGACATGTCCCCAACTAACTTTGGACTACTAAAATAATAAAGTAATAAAATAATCATGCTATCCTCGAATGATGAGGACTCACTGCTAGTCTAGTTGTTGAACGTCTGATTTACTAAGGATGCTCTGGAGCTCGTGCTTCTGAACCTATGGTATAAAATACTATAGCACAAAAGAAAAGTATGCATTAGTATGATTGAATGTGATGGTATGAAAGTGAGGTAGGCTAAATGCAAGGGTTCATATGGATGAACAATACTGACTGAGTAACATGAACGTGGGAATACATGCATGAATACATAACTGTAAATGAGATTGTGACAACACTAATTACTGAGTCTGAATATTGATAACATAGATTTATAATAACTGATATAACTAATACATAGCGACAGTGTCTGACAGTCTAGGTTCTGATGTAACTACCTGAGTTTCGTACTAAGCTGAGTGACCGTATCTGACAGTCCTAAATTATATGGAACTATCTGAGTTCTTTTACTGAGACTGAGACTGAGATTGTAACTATGGGTAGTAGTCATCTAATTGACATACCCTAAATGAGATAATATGATTGAGTTTGGGTCCAATATGTAACTCCAATTAGAAGGGTATCAATACCGCGTCACTGGTAAGGACAAGCTGTGAGTAATCCCTCATCTAATAGGTACTCTAAGGAGAATGG
Source organism: Capsicum annuum (assembly GCF_002878395.1). Taxonomy (NCBI): domain Eukaryota; kingdom Viridiplantae; phylum Streptophyta; class Magnoliopsida; order Solanales; family Solanaceae; genus Capsicum; species Capsicum annuum. The sequence continues at coordinate 104,995,813 of NC_061117.1, forward strand.
CGGGACCCTCATATAATAGGTTAAGGCACCTCATATACCCTCAACTAGTGAGTTTGATGTCTCAACCTATGCTTGCTATGTAGTTCTGGAGCACAATGATTGCTTCCAAGAATCACACCTTCTAATAACAAGTGACTTCCCATCCTTAGGCTCACTCGATGTAGAATCCTACTCCCATCTGAATAGACACTGCACATGATTAACTGAACCAAAATGGACTATGTTCATTGAGTTTCATTGACTGATGGAATACTACTGAGATTACTGAATTTCTAAGATTACTGTGTTTACTGAGTTTTTCTGAGTCATATGACTAACTGAATTCTACTGAACATGGATTGACTGAGAGTATCTTGAAAACCAACACTGGCTCTAGGCACACAGCTAAATTGTCGAGTACAAGTATCCCCAGGACTCAATAGCATGAAACTGACAAGACATGACACTTCCTGGACTCACGACCATAATCAATAATCCATAATACAATCATTAGGGAATTTCATGAGGCACTTGATTATCATGGGTTGGTACATGAATAGGAATGCATATAAGCATGTCATAATTTCATAAGTCTAATATCATGAACAAACCTTCAAACAATTTTAATGCATAATAATAACATGGAAGTCATTTTGAACATACGGATAAAGCATGGGTTCATCAATTCGGTTATAATTGAGTCCTAAAGCATGATTCATATTCTCTTGGGCATTTTATCGAACACATAGCTTGCACAACCTTAATCTTAGGCATATACACTAGTTCATACATCATGGTTACTTTACTCAACTCAATTTAAAAGTTTCCAAACCTACATACTAGAATAATTTCGTGAAAAGTACATAAAGACTCTAACTTGGGATTCATACAACCAAATCAACATAATTAAAATCAACTCACCACATGGAAATCACAATTCATGAGTTTAAAATGGGATTGTTGAGCTTCATGGGTGAAAGAAACCCATGAATCAACACTTTACATACCTGGGTGGATGATTTCTTGAAGATTGGTGGAGGAAAGCTTGAAGTCTTGCCTTGGGATTAGACACCTAGGGTTTCTTATTCTTGGGGATTGATCTTCAAGAGAAACCCTAATTTGGTATTGTGGATGAATAATGAAGTTATGAGCTCTGGTCTGGTATAATTAAGGGTTAAAACGGGTGAAAAAAGACCCAAATACCCTTTTTAAAATGTTTTAAATTCACTGATCAGAAGAGGCGACAGTTTGGTTTACGGTCCATCGCTGGCTCGATGGTCCGTTGGTCCTGACCATCGCTTATGTACAGTTCTGACAGTTCTCTATAAAACATCCATAACTTTTTACTTTGATACCGGATTTGGACAAAATTGGTATCATTTGAAAGCTAATTCAATTTTCCATATGATAAAAAATCAAAATTGGGGAAATTCTAGCACATTTAAACATTAATCATTTAGGAAGTTATCACTAACTCTTTTGGTGACTAAATTTGACTTGAAAAAAGTTTAGGGTATTACACAAACCTCCCAATGAAGGACCCATGGGGGGTTCGTCAACCCATATACAATACACATATATAATATCTTCTTTCCAGCACATTCGTCGAAAAGTTATTATCAGGAGTTGCCAGTATTTCTTTGATGTTGCCACGGTGGTACCAATGTTTCATAAATGAGTATGATATAAAGATTTAATGCTCACAACCAATCACAATGAGTATTTTCACAACCAACCACATGATTTATTTCCATAACCAACCACGGTGATATATTTCCACAACCAGTGAACTAATATTCATTCATTATTTTTGTTTCATCCATGAATTTCCACATATCTCATATGCTAATAAAGTATAAATATAGTCAAAATACACCAATGATATCACATTAGGAATTTTACCAATACAATATAATTATTTACATGTATTCAAGGCTATCAATATCACATAGGACCCCACACGATCACACATATCACTTAATATCTTAATTTCGACAATTGTATCACATATAGACCCCCCACATGGGCACAACATAGAGATACACAGTTTTCATGATTAGTTCTCACCCTTAATATGCATTTTGTACCATCATTTACTACCTAATCCAGTCTGAAAGAATTAAGCTATAAACTACCTCAAAAGTCAAAATCAATCTGCTACACTTCAAACCCATGACCTTACTTTCTACGAATGATTTTGAACTCCTCTAAAAACATCAAATATTGAATTTTTGCGTCAAAACAATACCAACAACACCCATATTAACTACCTTTTGTTTGTGGTAAAAACAAACCCTTAAAATGGGTTTTTAAAAAAGAATGGAAAAATTATAACTTTACTTCAAAAATGTGGTCCCCATATTTTTTAGAATCTACACCTGAAAACCCAAGTCAAATCGAGTAAAAAATGAGGTTCAAATCGAAGAAAAATCATTTTTAAGCTTTATCGATAAAATCTTGAAAATCCGAGTTAAAATCAAGAATCAAAGTTGTTTTGATGATTAAATTGATGAAAAACTAGTAATTATACGATAAAATCTTATTCGAGTGAAAGGAATGAAATTTGGATTTAAAATCAAATCCTAAGATTTTTGGAGTTAAGGGCAAATTCTTACCTTAAATTTGTAATAGAATCAAGAAATTGATGTTAATCTAGCTATCCAAGCTCCCAAAAGCTTCACTTTTAAGCTCCCACACTATTTTTAGGGTTTTTCTCTCAAGAGGCTAGATGAAAAATAGGCAAAATGGGCAAAAAAGGAGAGGGAAAAGCTATTTTATCCAAGCTCCCACAAGCTTCACTTTTAAGATCCCACACTATTTTAGTGTTTAACTATCAAGAGGAAAGATGAAAAATGGGAAAAACTGGCTAAAAGAGAGAGGCGAAAAAAACTTCTATGCACCAGTTTTTTTCTTTCTTTTAAGTCCAACCTGAACTTCGAAGGGGTGACGAAAATTCATTCAGAGTCTGATATATGCAAACGAACTATGCAACAACACTAAATTAGACATTTCAAACACATTGGCAAAGTTGGATTTAAAAAAAAATTATCGTTTTCACAAAGTTAACCCCTGAAACTCGAAATCATAATTTTTCAAATCGAAGGTCAAAATGAGATTTTAAAGCCGTAAAATCACACCAAATATCTTACCACCCTAAAATTGATCTGGTAGCAAAGTTGAATTTTTCATCTGAGGTCGTTTAGACCAACTGTGGGCCTCACATCCATATTTCCAATTTTCCAACTTTCGAACCAATAGGTCAAAATGAGCTCGGGTGCACTGGGACCCAAACCAAAGATTTACATAGCCTAAAATTAATATTCCAGGGCTGTTGGCATAGTCCATTTTGACATCTATTGCAATAATCAAAAGATATCCCTATAATTCTAAAATATAGCTCTCAAAGCCATGAAAAAAAATAATATTGCATAAATGGTACCAAAATACATTGAAACTATACCAATCTCTTTCACACCCCAAATATACCATAATGCAACTATGAGAAGGGGTAAAATATTCATATCATACAAAATAATAAATTTCACATATTTCATCAAATTTTTAGGTCGTTACAGAAGTAGATGAAGTGTTATCACCTCTAAATGAGAAGGAGGATGAGGTTAAGGATAAAATGCTCTTGAGATAGAGTGTGAAGGAACAAAAAGAAGTAGAGGTAAGAAAAATATGGTGAACTCTAAGTTAAAAGTGGCAAAATCTCGTTCTACCAAAGACGACCCAGGAAAGTTGCTTCAGTTGACGAGAAAGAGATTGTTGCTGAAGAAATTAAGAAAAGAAAGATGAAAGTTCATATTGCTAGAAGGACCAGGTCCTCCAATTCAAAATCTGGCAGTCATGCTAAGATAAGGCAGAAACATATAGCAGTAAAAAGGAAGGAAATTTCTAAGGGACATGGTCCCAAGAGAAAAATAATTACTGCTAGAGAAGTGAGTATTAGTCCTAAGATAAGCAAATAGGAGAATAGAGAAAAGGATGTGGTTAGAGAACAAAGAAATAAAATACTAAAAATACAAAAAATCCTGTCTGGAAGAGTAGTCGATCCCAAAATTTATGAGAAACTTAGGATGATTGAATTGGTTGAATAAGCCAGGCATTAAGGTTGGTTACACTTATTTGAGAGTTAATCCCCTATGGTCTTTGAAAATGAGGTTAGAGAATTTTACTACACCACGGAATTCTAAGAAGATTGAATAAGCTTGTTTGCCCAGGTGCAAAGAAAGTCTATCTATTTGAATAAAAAATAACTAGGAAAAATATTGAAGGTACCAGTTATTGGAGTTAGGACTGTTGTAAAGCATCACCCCACAACTGAGTTCATGATCAATGGCTCTAAGGTAGGTGGAACATCTATAGTAGTTGTGAAAAAAAATTCCAAACATGTAAGTTTTAACTGGTATTTGAATTCATCAACAAATTCCTACTGCCAAGAACTGGGAAGACAACATGGCATTCGAGGTTGATCTGTTCTTACTAGAATGCTTGAGTAATTTTGAATTTATAAGCATACCTTCTCTTATGATTGAACATATAAAGAAAGTGATACTGGAGAAAAAGGGGAGACATGGGATGCTCTATGGTTACTTGCTAAATAAGGTATTTAATTATTTTAGAGTAATTGGTACTAGATAAATTCCTAGAATATCCAAACTAAAGTTCACTCTAACTACTTTGGTAGAAAATGAGTGTATAGAAAGAAAAATGGGAATTATGTCCCAAGTATCTGAACTTTTGGATGCTCAGGAAAGAGTCAGCAAAGAAATGGAGGAAGTGAAGATCAAGTTAGATGAAAAAGATTCTGAGATAATGCACTTAAAGTTGAAAAATCAGCAGCTAGCTTCTAAGGGATCAGGTGCTTCTAAAGCACTGATATTAGAAAATGCAGAACTCCATGTGAAAGTGGCAAAACTGACTGGTGAAGTTAATGAATTAAATGCATATATAAAGAAACTCACTAAGCAGTTGTTGGATTCCCATGTTGCTGAAAATGCTAGAATAGAAATATTTATTAAATCCTTTTCCCTCAAGCCTCCCTTCTTCCGAGTCTTGTTATCCCTATCCTCTCGCTCAATGTTACATCAGTTCCACTCCTTGTTATCATATAGATTTTAAGGATAATTATTTTTGTTGATTATTTTAGTATACTTCTTTGGTACTTAACTTCTGAATAATGAATGAATTTTGATTTGTGTGCTTAACCTGTTCTCTCTTTTAAAACTATTTTACATATTAGTGTTGCCCCAGCAGCCATGAGTTAACTAATCCATGACTATTTTACTCTTGGTTTACTGTTAATCCTTTTCAATTATGCCAAAAAGGGGAATACTAACTTCATATGTAAGGAACAGGTATGTGTACGTGCATATGGTGCATGCTATAGGGGAAAGTATGGTAAGTCACAGTAACAGGGGGAAGCAAATGTTCTTAGAAGTTTTTACTACAAATATTAACAAGGGACCTGGTCCATGTGTTGCATGATGGTGGAGGCATGATAATAGGGGGAACATTCATCTTAAAAGTAGTACCACACTGATTAAATATGATAGATGTGCTCAAAGTTGTATGGTTGGTTTGTCATCATCAAAAAAGGGAAACTTGCTATATGTAGTTTTGATGATGAGCAGCTAACTGCAAGTGACCATGTCCCTGGATGTTCATTGTACAATACAGCTTCCATGCATGTTTGCACAATTTTTTCCTCTTGCGTAACAAACTTACAGGTGCTTCTTGTACAAATTAGGACACCTGGACCAATGAGATTTCATCCCTAATCATCACTCAGCTATAAAAGAAAAAAAGGCTTCTTTATCAAATGGTTTTTGGAAAATACAAAGAGTAAAGAGAGGCAACAAAAATCCCATTTCAACACTTCTCAAGTTCTTAGCTATTTATGTGTGCATAAATATAAATTATTCTTGAGTGAGTTCTGATTTGTAAATGAATTACTCATGCTATAAGAGTAATAAACTTTTCTATTTGAGTAGACAGTCCTAAGGTAGAGTTGTCTAAGTTTTGATACTGATTAGAGCGAGTCAGTGTAGAGGGTCCTTGGCTGAGTTGTCAAAATGACCTTGTAATAGAGCTATTACATGCAAAAGGAACCTAGAGTTAGGTTCAGTGCAGGTTATAATCAAGAGATTGATTATAGTGGAAGTTAAGATGCTTGTGAGGGTAAGCCGTGGTTTTTTCCTTCCTTAAGCAAAGGGGGTTTCCACGTAAAAATCATATGTTTTTACTCTTCCTACACTATCTTTTGATTCCTGGGTACTTTACCGTGTTTTTCCTGTGATCGACTTTGAAGGACCTGGTCCCTCACTGTGTAGTGCAACCCCCAAGGGTTCAACATCCTCACTAGGAAGAAGTGAGCAGACTTAGTCATCCTATCCACGATGACCCAAATTAAATCAAACTTACTCTGAGACCGAGGAAGACCCTATAATGAAATCCATAATTACTTCCCACTTCCACATAGGCAACTCGATTTCTTGTACAACCCTTCGGGCCGTAAATGCTCAACCTTCACTTGTTGACACACCATGCATTTTTCCATCAAACTTGCTACATCCTGATTCATATTGTTACACCAATAGATCTCTTTAAGATCATGATACATCTTCGTCGAACTAGGATGAATGGTATAACGTGACTTATGAGACTTGGCCAAGATCCTCTCTTGCAACCCATCTATAGCAGGATCACATAATCTGCTTTGGTACCTCAAGATACCATCGCTGCCAATCTCAAAAGCTATAATATTTTGCTATCCCACATGTCCCGTAATCTTCATTAAGACAGGATCACCTACCTGCTTCTCCTTTCTTTTAGCAACAAGGGATGACTTCGCCAACTCTTGCACAAGCGTACCACCATCCTTAGAGTCTAAGAGATGAATTCCTAGGTTAGCCAAACGATGAATATCTTTCACCAACTCCTACTAATCTCATCCACATAGCTAGACTCCCCATAGATAAGCTGCTAAGAGCATTAGAAACCACATTAGCTTTACTTGGGTGGTAATGAAGACTCATGTCATAGTCTTTCACCAACTCAAGCCATCTCCTCTATCGGAGATTCAACTTCTCCTGAGTGGACACATATTGTAGGCTCTTATGATTGAAAAAGATATCTATATGAACTCCATACAAATAGTGAAGCGAAATCTTCAATGAGAACAGCACAACCAACTACTCCAGGTCATAGATCGGATAATTCTTCTCATGAACTTTAACTGCCTAGAAGTATAGGCAACCACCTTACCTTGCTGTATCAACACATAACTAAGTCCTATATGGGATGCATCACAATAAACCATAAATCAATCAGTGCCCTTAGGAAAAGTTAAGACCGGTGTCAAAGTTAACTTATCCTTAAGATTCTTGAAACTACCCTCGCCAGCATCAGACCATGAGAATTTTACCTTTTTCTGAGTCAATTTAGTCAAAGGAGCCTCAATAGAAGAGAAATTTTACACAAACCTTCTGTAATACCTGACTAAACCCAAAAAGCTTTGATATCAATTGGATTCGTGGATATAGGACACTTCTTAACCACCGCAATCTTTTGTGGATCCACCAAGATCCCCTCATTAGACACACCATGACCCATCATATAAGTCACAACATTCAACTAGAACTTATATTTCAAAAATTTGGCATATAACTATTGATCTTTCAAAGTTTGCAACATGATACGAAGATGGTCGGTATGATCCTCCTTACTCTTAGAGTACATCAAAATATCATCTATACACAGAATGACAAAAAAATCTAGAAATTGATGAAGACCCTATTCATCAAATCCATGAATATTGTCGGGGCATTGGTTAACCCAAAAGACATTACCAACAACTCAAAATACACATACTGGGTATGGAAGGCAGTTTTAGGGGTATCCACTTCCTTATTATTTAACTGATGATACCTGAACCTAATATTTATCTTAGAGAAAAACTTATCACCCTGAAGCTGCTCAAATAAGTCAACTATCCTTGGAAGATGGTACTTATTCTTTATCATCCCCTTATTTAGTTATCGGTAATCAATACACATACAAAGTGAACCATCCTTCTTATGCATGAATGGAATAGGTGCACCCCATGGGGACACATTAGGATGGATAAAACCTTTGCCTAGTAGATCTTTCAACTGCTTCTTAAGTTTCTTCAACTCAACTAGAGCTATTTTGTATAAGTTATAGTGATAGGATGAGTACTAGGAACAAGATCAATCCAAAAATCAATATCCCTATTAGGACGACTACTAGGAATATCATTATGGAACACCTCAGCAAATTTGTAGACCACAGAGAGAGTTTGCAAAGAAGGACCTTCGGATCTAGAATCCTTAACATGCACTAAGTGATAGAGGTACCCCTTAATAACCAAATTTCGGGCTCTAAGATATGAGATAAACCTTCCCTTAGGCACTAAGGAACTACCTTCTAACTCAATAACCGATTCATTAGGAAAATTAAAGATTAGCTTATGGGTCTGACAATCTAAAGAAGCATGGCATGAATATAACCAATCCATCTCCAATATGACATCAAAATTGACCATGTCTAACTCAAACAGATCCACCAAAGTCTCTCTACCATCCACCAATACCATACAACCCCTATAGACCTTTCAAGATACCATAGAGTTAGCCACTGGGGTAGAAACATTAAAGGGGTTTGAAATACACTCGGGACCAAAACCAAAATGCATAGCAACAAATGGGGTCACTTAAGAAAGATTGGACCCTAGATCAAGTACACAATACACATCATGGGAAAAGAGTTTTAATATACCAATAATGATATCAAGAGATGCCTCCGACTCCTGATGGGCAATGAGAGCATAGAGATGGTTCCGACTAATGTCGGAGCTAGATGGGGCATCCTTTGGTGTAGGGGCTGATGAAGAGGAAACACAAACCTTGTTTTCCCTAGGAGCAACCTTACCCACAGGACCATTTCTAAGCATATGCCCTGGCTAACCATAATTAAAGCACCCGTACCTCCCCTCATTCTAGAAACCATGATGCAGTCACCCACAAAAGCTATAGAGAGGATATGATAGAGCTGATTAGGCCCCACTAGCTTGAGATTAGTCACCCTGTGCCCTAGAATCATCACCACCCTAAAAACATTAGTCACCAAACAACTTCGGGTAAGGTTCACTAGCCATCAAGTAGGACCCAAAATTGTCCCACTTCTTCTTAGATCACTTTCTGCCATCTCTACCACTCTGCTTCTGACCTCTGCCTTGATCAAAAAATCTAAACTTTGTATTCTGCCTTTCTCTAATTTTAGCCTATTTCTTTTTCTTTTCCTTGACTTGGAGCATATACACAACCAATTTAAGGAAGTCCATATCCTTGTTCAATAAGGAAGCCTTACTCTCGAGAATCAAATCACGAGACAACCCAGAAGAAAATTTCCTCATTCTAGCTCTCATGCTAGACGCCAACTCAGGAGCATATTGGGACAACTGATGGAATTTCAAGGCATACTCTTTGATTGTCATCCTTCCTTGCTTAAAATTGACAAACTTTTTTGCTTTCTCCTCTCTCAACTCTTGAGGAAAGAAACGATCTAGACAAGCACTAGAGAAATCATCCCATATGGCCGAATTAGTATTTTCACATCTCAACTACTCCTATTATTCATAACATTGGTACGCCACATTCTTCAATTGGCAGGCAGCAAATTCTACACCCTTAACATCCGAAGCATGAATCACACAAAAGATCTTTTTATCACATTAATAAAATTAGTAACGATTTTTCTCATCTTTAAATCCAGTGAATACATGAGGATTCAATCTCATGAATTGGCCAACTCTAGCGGCCTTAGAGGATGGAGCAACAAAAACTATTTACTCAGTCTAAGAGGCCACTAACTGGGTAAGAAAGTGAATCGACTGGCAAAACTCATTATTATAACACACCATCATGGGGTGCCAGAAGAGGGATAGAAGGAACTGGTGGAGCTGCTTCAGGGCATTCAAAGTTGTGACCCTAGACCAGGTCTAAACTCTTAGAGTAGACGAGATCCATCCACATTGTCCTCAAACTGGACAAAAGAGTTCCTGCAGTCTGATACGGCTTTTTTAGACACCCAATGACACCAAACCTAGGCTCTGATATCAATCTGACATAACCCTAACCAGGTTCTAGACGTGTCGGGTATCTCAAGTCCCACGTAGACTAGAGATCACTCCCTGCACTAAACCAACCCAAATAATTTGGATGAATTCTGAACATATAACAAAATAGCGTGTAATAGCTTAAGAAAGTTTTATTTCATGTCCATAACAAAGCACTAACCACCAGCCAATAGACTGATCAACACCACCTAATAACCACGGTAGTCCAAAAAACCCCGACAATAGCCAAAAACCACATCCAAAGAAATAGTCAAAATGAAAAGGAAACCATAATTATGAAATACGATCTTAAAAAGTATGGTAACTCACCACATTAATCTGACTCACTAATTGATCCCGAATCCAAGTCACTGAGTAGGAGATATGGATATATGGACAGTTCCTACATTGCATGGGGATACAACATTTATAGATGTTTAGAGGTTGGAGCGCTAGCATAAAACTAAGGGATAGAGGAACAAAATAATTCCATGATAACAGTTAAAAACCAGTACAATATCCAATACATTATATAATATGAAGTACATATATGCATACATAATATCACATGTTGGGATAGGGAACAAAGCTTAGCATGAACTTTGAAAAAACTTAATCTGGGTTATGAAGTGTTACCGTTATAAATCCACCCACGAGCTATATGGGTCTAATGTTACACTCGAGACGGGCCCCAATACATATTAGCCACACAAAATAGAGATATCATAGATAATCGGGGATTCCCTTGTACCCTTCACCCTCCATGATACATATATACATATGTGCACTTTGGGGATTCCCTTGTACCCCACAACCACGTGGTCATCAAGACCAACTCTCATGTTGGTAAACATGAGTTTCCAGTATTAGTCTGTCAGACTCACACCTTCATGACTAGCTAACACAATCCCTTATTACCCAATTAAAATATTTGGCACTTAACCTAACCACCAATTCCAGGAGTCAATTGTTAAGGCACTATTAAGTGGTATCATCATACTGACTATAGCTTGTAACCAATTTTATTAATCCAACACTTAAGGATTCCTATGTACCCCGCAGACTCTCTTATAAAAATCACTTGGGGATTTCCTTGTGCCTAGAAATGCTTTCAAGACCATTATCATCCAATTAACAAATTAAGCCACACATTAGTGTCAAGAAATAAATCAATCCAAGTTATAATGAATATTTTAAAACTAATTATACAAGTATGTTGAGGTTGTTACTAATTTCCATACCAAACTAATTAATTTGGGGATTTCTTTGTACCCCCATTATCCATGGTTGACCAATTTAGGGATTCAATTGTACCCATGTCTGTCAACCATCCCCATGCACCCTAAAGCATTTACCAACCATCAATTTAAGCAGAATAATTTCATAAATATCATAGAAGAAGCATTTAAATAATTTACGTTAAAAATCCTCAACCCATAGTTCAAACCCAACATGAAAACCATATAAACCTTATCCGAATCACACCATTAATAAAGTACAAGTATAGGGAAAGAGAAACATGCCTCAAATATAAAGAAATTTTAGGAAGAAGCACCACTGGAGCCCTAGATGACCACCTCTCTTGAAACCCTAGCTTTAACTTAAATGGAGAATTTTAGTAAGTATTTAGGAGTGCTTGATATATAATAGTAGGCTAATGAAGTCCCAAATATGGTTTTAAGACATGGGTCTAAAGGGTTTAAGTTGAAAATGTCCAAAGTTCCCGCAGCTTAAATTTTGAAAAAGTGTCGCCCTTGGCTATGAGTTATCATCGACTCGTAACCACACCTTACGACTTGTCACCATGATTCATAACCAAAAAGTCTCTAGGACCCCCACCTACTGTTGTCCTTATAACTCAGTCAACCGAATCATCACATGACCTTACGACTCGTAGGGTCCAAGTCATAGTCAGAGTAAAAACCAAATTGGGTGAATAGTGGACATCCTACAGTTTGATCATTATGACTCATTATGAGTCTTTACGACTTATGACTTTAAGTCATAATAAAGATAGTGTCTTAGGCCAAAATTACTGGAGACCATAGGAATAAGGTGACTTGGTCTGTCAAGACACCTTACGGCTCATAAGGTGAGTCATTACCGAGGTAGTGAGCTCAAAGCTCATGAGATTTTCAAGGACCAAAATTTGGGGTGTTTCACTATGTTGTTGTATCAGTCTCCTTATGATATAAAAAACTTATTTACTCGAGCTCCCAAATATAAACCCAAACTAATTATCTAATATAAACACGCCCCTACTAGTTTTCAGCTCTACCATCATTATCCAATGTTTTATATTGTGGTTTAGCAACTTAATACCCCATGGTTGTTGCATTTTGAAGTCACCCTTGTTCTTGTATAACTAAATCATTAAAATCTATCTTCGTTATTAGGGTATCTTCTTTATCTTGAAAATGACATTGAACAATTTATCCAGTCACACCATACATGTCCTACTTGTGCTCTTCACATTTTCTATCGAAATCTCAGTTTCCCCGATCGCTCTATCACTATGCATTATACAAATAATAACTTTAACCTTTTTAATATCTATACGCCTATAATATATATAATTATGATTTATCTCTTCGTTCCCATATCGCCCAACATAATGTCTTTGTCTCCCTCTCTATTCAAGAGTTTATGGAAATATGATTCCATCTCTGTCTAACCAGTGCCTCTCCTACTAGTACTTGTCGTCCTTATCCCTGATTTGGTCAAGGTTACAGACCCTTCTTTCTTGTACCTAGTCTATCTTATATAAATTCTTGTCTCTATTGTTATCATCAAAATCAACATACATACATGAGTTCAAAATTTGTTTTTTTCCATATTAATTACTAATTTTACCTCCTTACCTCTCATATAATGTTCGCATCTCCACTGCTCCCCCAAGCTCCTGTAGCCATAAATTTCTCCCTCATCTCCATGGTACTAGACATAGTTAATCTACCTCATTTGATCTGTTGCTGGTCATTCCACAACCTTATTCTTCATCTTTCTCTAGATCTTGAAATCTATCATCAAGAGCTTATGTTGGATCATAAGATTTTCATTCAGAACAAGCTTACAGTCTTTTCAAAGACCTTTATCATCTCTCTTAAGGAGCAAATAATATTTTTTGGCTTAGTTACCATACTAAGAAAGGTTACCAAGTGATTCTTTTTCTTTGCAAAACTCAAATAGGCAACAACCAACCCAAAAGCTCTTGCGAAATCAAAAACTAAAACCAAATCCCCCATGCACGTTGGCAAACTACTACACAATGCATTTATAGCTACAAAATCTAAGCTATGAATTCTAAAATGTAGCTATTATCTAGTAATATCCACAAAAATTAAAATTCTATAGCTATTTATATATTCATAAAATTTCTTAGCCACGAAAATTAAACTGATAAAGCTAATTTCTCATTTTTGCTACAATTAATAAAAATCGTGACAATAGTTGCGTTAAAACCTAAACCTTTGTTGTTAGAGTAAAATTTTGTATCTGGTCATAAGTTTTTGTGACACAAAATTTATTGTAGCAACAGTAATTTTTGAGCCACAATAAATTATTTGAAATAAAATATTGTAGCTAAATCAAATATTTTGCTTCAAGTCATAAAAAGTTGTGACAATAGTCAAATGATATAGCCAAAATTTAGTAGATAATAACTTTTTTTTTTGCTTTGAATTGAAATTTATTGTAGTAATTAAAAACCTCTTAGCCACAAAAATAATTTAAAATAAAATATTATAGCTAAATAAATCTTTTTACTTCAAGTTATAAAAGAAATTATTGCAATAGCTAAATATATAGTCATATATTTATTGATATGATAATGTTTCTTGGCTAAAGTTATTAACTTTTACCAAGGGTTGGAACTTTTTGTAGCAATAATGACCTTTTAATCATAAAATATTTATTTAAAGCAAAAAAAAAGTGATGAAATAAATATTTTTGTTTGGAATAATAAGAAATTGTGGCTGTAATTGACTTAAAATAATTGATAATCTTTTAGTCACAAAATATTTGAAATAAAATATTGTAGTTAAATAAATCTTTTTGCTTCAAGTTATAAAAGAAATTATTGCAAAAACTAAGGGTCTGTTTGAAAAACTACCTGGTAATTGAAACTGGTGTAGTTACCAGCCTAGTAATTATGCTGACATATTTTTTTATCACAGTGTAATGACAAGTGTACTATTTGGTTGCACTAGTGTAATCACATGGTTATAATAAAGTTTCCAAATAAAAGTTGATTATCAAAAATTAAAAATCACAAATATTTACAAATAAGTCAAATTTTAAAGGATATTAATTTTGATATTTAAGATATATATTGTCTTTTGAAAATATATTAATTAACAGACATATGCACTTAACTAGTATTATAAAAAATAATTAATATATATATATATATTATTTAAAATTAATATATTTTAATATATTAATCATAAAAATTAAAAGTACACGAATTTTAAAGAATATCATGAAATGCGTGTTTGAAAAAAGGATTAATATTATAAATATAATAAAATAAATTATTAAACATCTGGAAAAAGGATAATCTATAATATCTAATTACTAAGAAAATGTGAAATATCAAGTCAATAGTACTAAGCAAATAAAATTGAACGAAAAATATAATATAAGTTCAATTTTCAAAACGAAATTAGTTAACATAAAATACTTATGTAAAATTTCAACATGATGTACACAAATATAACTAAAAAAAGAAAAGAAAAAGATAAGTGTGTAACCAGATTTGAAGATGAATTCTATTTTAATCTAAAAATTAGAATAGGCACACAATTATATTTACTAAAAAAAATAAACAAAAATAAATAACAAATAAACAAAAAACAAATCATACGAACAATTGTAAAAAAATCACAAGAAGTGAAAGTTGAGAAATGAAAAATAAAAAAATGAAAAATAAATACTGTAAAATAAAAAATATATTTTAAAAAAATATTATAATAATAAAATTAAAAATTTTAAAATAATAAAAATAAAAGTAAATCAAAATAAATAAAAAATTAAAAGTAACCTTGTAATTACACCATATAATTATCAACAATTCACGGCTCCTTTATGAGAATTGGAGAGTGTAATTATCCACTGCCAAAACACCCAATTTCCTGCTAAACAAATAATTACCCGATCAACTAAACATGCCATTACACTCAATTACACCAAATCAAATTTTCAAGGTAACTTTTCAAACAGGCCTTAAATGATAAAGTCATATATTTTTGATACGATGAAGTTTGCAGTTAAAATTATTAAGTTTTATCATGTGTGAAGCTTGTTATAGCAATAATAACCTTTTAATCAGGAAAAATGTTGTTTAAAATAAAAAAATTTAAATGAAATAAATATTTTTGCTTCGATATTAAAAAAAATTATACCAATAATTGATCTAATAATAACTATATAGTAATATATAGTAAAAAGTCTCATGAAAAAAACAATTTAGGATTATTATTGTAATAAATTTTTGTAGCTAGTAATTATTTTTTTATCTCGAGAAGAAATTTGTTGCAGCAATACTAATCTACTATATTTAGAGGTATTGATCATTTGATTAGATTCAATTTTAAATGACTACTTGTCGATTTCAAATATAATTTAATAAATAGGTGATGGTATCTAATTAATGTTAATTAATTAATTATATCAAACTCCTGATCAAGAGCTTCCAAAAATGTTATTTTGACTCAAATTTAATACGTTCCATCAGAATAATATATTTGGCGATCTAATGTATTGATTGTTTAAGTTAATTCAATGTTACAGCTCGTAAGTCTTAAATACAACTTAAATACATACTTGATTATGTCAAATTTAGGAAAACTTTCAATTATTCTTATTCACATTTTATCCTCCCTAAGTGTTTTCAAAATTGTTACTTGACTTGGACATGATTTATTGAGATAATATTTTTCAAAAATTCAGTGTAATTAAAAAATTTATTAGTCGCCTTGTTTCAATTTTATAGAATCTTACTTGCAAGTTTTAAATTAGCACGGGCCCAATATTGGCTCATAAATTTATTTATTTTGAAGAGTGTTGGTTAAGTATTTAAAAAAAAAATTACTTAATATAAGTTATATATATTTGTAAGGTAGTAAATTACTTGATATTAATTGACTCATTATGTGTCAAATAAATACTTGATATTAATATCATTTAGTGATGTTGGTCAAGTAATTTTTATTTTTATTTTTATATTTAAAATAAGATATTTAAATATCAATAATTAAAAAAATTTCTTCCACCAACTGTCAACTTTTTTTAAGGGCACGAGTTTAAACTTAAATGTGTAGTTTACGTGGGTCCCACAATTTGGGAGAAATCGTACACATTCTTTTTTTTACTCCCTTTGTTTCACGTTAGGTGACACCTTTCGGATTGACTATAACTTTTCATACATCTTTTAAAATAATAATAGTAATTCAAAATTCATATTCTTATTTAGAATCAAATTGAAATAATCAAATGTTGTGAAAATATGACTTTGCCATAATAGAACACTTTAATATGAATTTGAATTCACATTATTAATATAATAAAAATGAATCGATATTTTTTACTTTCAAATTTTTATCTTAAAATATTTTTCAAACTTGAATTTTATAGTAACTAACATCTGTCATCACAATATTATTTTCCTTCTCTGATTCTATTTAGATAGATTTTCTAATATTGATAATTTTATTTTATTTTATAGTTTTCTATTTTGAACTTGCCATTTTATTTTATATAAATCACTCTAAATTCATATACAACAACAACATATCTAGCATAGTCTAAGAAGAGTAGAGACTTTATCCCTACCTTAGAAATAGAAAAAAAATATTTAAATTCAAATTCATATAATTATTTTTTTGAATTAATATGCTTTTGAAACACCCTGGGTTTCTGGCCTTTGGAAAATTTTCTGGATTTCTGGTCTCTGAAAAGGATACGACCCGAGGTAACGACTCGTACATTGGGATACGAGTGGTATGGATTAGTCGTATACTGACCAGTGTTGGTTGGTGGGTTCGATTTGGTTTTTGAAATGGGTACAACTTGGGTGGTACGAGTCATATAGGTGGGTAAGGGTTGTTTGGTTACTTCACTTAGTCGTACACTTGGTAACATAAGTTGGATTTGAGTACAAATGGCTAACCATGAGCCGTAAACCAGGGAATGAGTCGTACCATGGACTCGTATGGTGGGCAGTGTTCAATTCCTTTGGGACTCTGTTAGAGGGGTATGGATCATGGGTACTAGCCATACACTTGGGTACGACATGGTGAGGGGTGAGTCGTACCTTGGACAGTGTTGGGTCCAAGAGAGATGGCCTTAGGTATGAGTTGTGGGTACCATTCGTATTTGAGGGTACGACTGATATGGATAGTCGTACCCACTTGACGAGATTTCTGAGAGATTAAGTGAGGGCAATCTGGATATTTTTCCACTTAACCTAATAAGTCCGTACGACTTTTAACTCACTTGGAAGGTTAATTTCCCTACTATTCTATTCTTAAACACTTTAGAAAACACTTGTTAATCCTCTCCAGAGTTCTTAGGCAAAGGAAGCTAGGGTTTCATCTTAAGGATTAATTTGGGGCTTTTGTGATGATTTATCTTCACCAACTTTGTCAATTAAGCCATATTCTCTTCCCTCATTATTAGTTCTAATTAAAGGCATGATTTTATATAATGTTTTTATAGTTTGATTATTGTGTAATTTTGGATTTTCAAATATAATTTGGGGTTTTGGTTATAAATGTTTGGTTATGGTTTTTCCATATTTTAATTATGCTTTTATATGCTTTAATGGTGGTTTTGGACAATTGGTTGCATGAGAATGGTTATCTGGTAATGGATTTTGGTTTTAGTAATATTATTCCCCCAGTGTATTTGATAAAATTCCTATTAGAATATTTTCACTACATGGTTTTGGTAATATTATGACCCCAAGTTAATAGGGTAATGAATACTTGACGGGTACATGGGAATCCCCCAAGCTAATTGGACAATATGATCTATGGGTACATGGAAATCCCCTGACCACTAAAATGTTTGGCTAAGGACAATACTTGCAAGTTACAGTCGGTGTGACGATACCACTATCTAATAGCCTTGGTTAATAACAATAGTATAACGGTTTGGTTAGAAATGGTTTTAATTGGTCAATAAAAGTAGGGTGTTAAAGCTAACCGTGAAGGTAGGAGTCCAATGGACAAACACTAAAAACTCATATTTGCCAACATGAGAGGTAGGTCATGAAAATCTTATGTGATTTTATGAGGTACATGGGAATCCTCTAAGTACACTGTACATATATATCATAGAGTGTGAAGGGTACATGGGAATTCTCGACTCTTATGGTATCTTCGGTCCGTGCGGCTACATACATCGGGTCCCATTCTGGGGGTTACACGGGACCCATATAGCTCGTGGGTGGTTTAGAAAAGTTAAGCTTCATATACCCAGGTTAATGATTTTAATGCATGCTAAACTCGATTTCCTTTCCTGGCATGGTTATATAGATACATATGGTTTGCTTGCATATGGATGGTTTACTTGGATTTATTAAATGATATTATTTTATTCTTATCTTAAGTTAATGATAGCGTTCGCCCGCTAACCAGTCATCGGTCACTGTATACCCATGCGAAGCAGGAATTGATCATTCTACTCTTCTTGCTTAGTTTTCGGACATTCAGGGTCAGCTTTTGGATTGAAGTGGTGAGCTTCCATTTTTTCGGAAGGCTCCACTTCATGGATATTATTTTATACTTCAGTTTATTTATGGATATTAGTTTTGACTATGGTTGGGGCATGTCTCAATCGAATTTTTGGTATTCTTTGGTTAGAGGCTTTTATGGAACTACTATGGGTTGGAATGGACGGGATCGGTATTGGTGTATGCCTTAGCATTGGTGTTGGTATTGGGGCTGACACCAATTGACTGTATTGTTGGTTGTTCCATCCTTTTATGCTATGTTATGGAACTTGGTTTTGGTTCGATTTATGATTTGATATGGTTCGGATTAGGTTCGAGTGTTTGGACTCAATTGGGCTGATCTTGGTTATGGACCTATCCCAAAGTTTAGAACTAAATAAATTCATTATCTTGTTCTATGCTCAAAATTTAGCCAACTCAAGGAAGACGGTTGGAGGTTGGGTTGGGTAATGGGGGCAGTCCCCGATCCGCGTCGGACTTGGGACACCTATTACGACAAGGCCCCGGGTCGGGTCGGGTCAGCTTTAGTATGATTTGAAAGTATAAATTAAATTAATAATAATCATACATTTAACTAAACACTATAAGTTAAAAATTTATTAAAATAGGAAAAAAGATAACAAAATTAATGATATCATGGAGGACCAAAAAAATTGAAACGGAATATATATTTTGGAATAATATTTATTTCAAATAAAATAGTTAACTTTTTCCATTTGTAAAAAAGAAAGCAAATATCATACATATAATAGGTAAAGAAAACGAAAAAGGTCAAACGTAAATTTCTTAAACTTCTACCAAACCAAATAAATAATTAAAAAAATCCCCAACTAAATCTCCTCCAGCCGTGGCCTCCTTCCTTTTTTTTTTAGTTTCCCATCCGGTGTCCGATACCCACATTAGAGTCTGACTAATTTGGATTCGCGTCGGGTGGGGCCCCATTTGGCGGGCCTCCTCCCTTTTCATTTAAACCAAACCCCAAAATCTCTCCCTCCCCCCACCACACACACACACCCCAAAAAAAAAATAAAAATTAGAAAAGCTAAAAATTTCCCTCTAAAATATTAAACCTAATCAAATAGCCCACTCCTCTCACAACTTTAAACACCTAGATTCCTTTCCCCTCTCTGTTTGTTTCTTTCCTTCGCCCCCTCCCTTCCATTTTCGTCCCCATCCTTGCTTATCTTAGTTTCTGATTTCATTTTGAATTTTTATGAGTAATGTTTTACTCATCAACTTTTTGTTTTTGTAGGTTATTACAACATGGAATTCTTTGAGTAGATGAGACAAGTTTCTATAATATAAGTATTACATTAGATTGTATATACTATTGTTAATATAAAGGTAACTTTTTTATATGCATGAATTCTAAAAATTGGTATTGAAATTTGATATTTTTACTCGTGAGATTATACTGAGTATGTTATTATTGTTGTATTGACATTTGAGATCTACCTCTATAGATTTTAAGTTGCTTTGCACTTTTTCTTGTTTCTATTTGTTAAAACTTTAGTAAGAGAATTCTATAAATTATTTCTCCTTGAAATCCTATATATACACACTTACATATATAATTAGTTGATCTTGATTTTTTTGGTGCTAATATATTTTATCATTATTGATAGGTATATTAATGGAAAAGGAATAGATAAATGACAAATTAGAATGAATGTTGATCAAACTAAGGTGCACTTGAAGAGCTTCGAAGGAGAGATGAAGGAAGACTATGCTGCTTTGAACTCAAACAAGATTGCGAGTGAAAAGAATTGTATATTTTCATTATTCTTAAAATTGTAAAACATGATTACATGTAACTTGACAATCATTTTGGAATCTCCAAAATGAATTCATAACTACTATGACAAACAAAGATTGTAAAAAATTCGTTAATTTGTAATATGTAATTGTTGAATTTTTGTCATACTAAGGAATTCTTTGATTCTTTAATTAATAATGTTTATGGTTGAGTTCTTCAATTTATAGTAATGAATATTATAGTTCAGCCACAAGTTATATATTATAAAAACTATGGCTTTGCATTTTCACTTTTAATACAAAAAAATTAGTTATAATTTATGTATTTCATAGCAAAAAGAATGATTTTTTAGCCATTTATAAAATATTTATGGAAAATGTTTTAGTTTATAGCTATAGATTTTCTAATGTGTAACTAAATATAAATATTTTTATCAGGAAATTAAAATGTAAAACAACCACAATTTTTTAATTTTTATAACAAACAAATCAAATTTTTTGCCACAATAGAACATGTTGTGGCTATATATAAAAATTGCTATAGATTTTATTTATCGTGGAAACAAGGTAAAACTTTTTGCTGCAAATATATTATCCGTAGCAAGAACTTTTTATTATCACAGCTACAACACAATATCTTTTGTAACTGTAAGTATTAGTCCTTAGCCACCGACCATGTAAAGTCTGTAGCTAACTTTTAGTTATGCCGCTTCTTGCTATGAATGCTACAGAAGAAAATATTGTGGCTAAAGTGTTTAGCCACAAAAAATTTCATATTTAGCTACAAGGTATTTTGTAACTATACATGCCTTATTTTGTATAGCTACAGCATACGCCTTATTTGTATAGCTATACATCGGGGGTTGGCCCAATGTATCCATTGAAATCTCCTCCTAAGAAAAGCTTCTCAATGAGTGGTGTACTGTCACAACTCGAACCAGAGCCTGACTGTGAAGGGTATCTTAAGTCCTACGTGGACCAGAGATCACCCCCTTCACCTAACCAATCCAAACCCAACATCCTCCAAGGTCGGATGAATTCTGAACATATAACAAGATAGCATGCAATAAGCTTAAGAAAATTTTAAACATGTTTATAATCGACGATCGGTGACTGGATAAATAATCGACCAACGCACCCAATAACCACAGTATTCCAAACAAAGTATTTTAAATAAATATCCAAAACTGAATATCAATGAAGTGTCAGGACATGCCCCCCACAATAGCCAAAAATAAGTCTAAATAGTCTGAGACATAAGAGACCAAAACATGAAATGTAAACTTCTGATGTATGGAAGCTCACCACTTCAATGTCAACTCGCGAGCTATTCCCAAATCCTAATCACTGAGCAGGAAGAGTAGAAGTATGACTAATTCCTACATCGTGTGAAGATACAACGTCCAAAGACGATTAGCGGTTGGAGCGCTAGCATAAAACTCAGGGATAAGTTAACATAATGACATTGTCAACATATCAAAATCATTCAAAACCACTGCACATAATCAAATAAATACATATATATATATATATATATATATTACATGTTGGGATAGGGAATAAGGATTAATATGGGCTTTAAAAACTCTAGCCTAAATTATGTAGCTCAACCGTCATAACATGTACCCACGGGCTATATGGGCGTCAGGTCTCATTCCCTTATCGGTCCCCAGTGCATGTAGCTGCACGAATCGGAGAATAATCTCATATATATGCATGAGGGACTCTAACCTCCCAATTATATACTAAGGTGACTTAAGAACCCGATCAGGGTGATGATTTACGGAGGGCTTGAACCTCCCTAATTATGAACTAATAATGAGAGGGACTCAAACTTCCCTAGTCACTTTGACCCCTGTATCAACAAATGTGGTTTACAGTATTGGTCACTCAGACCTTCACTTTCATGACTCAGCCACACAACCTCCGTTAAAGCCCAACTAAAATATTTATCACACAGACCCATTCATTGAACCACAATACATATTTAGGCATACTTTATTGGTGTCGTCATACCAACTATACTTGCAAGGTAACAACAACATCCAAAAACAATTACATCTCTTGGGGAAATTCACAACCCCTTTGGTTCAATTTTATGAATTTCAACATTTCTCATAATTAAAAACAAATTTTACATTATGGAGTTGGTATCATAACTACTTCAAAAGTCACGAGTTTGTAATAATCATAATTCTCTAATTCATTCACCATACTCATGTACCCACAAGTTAAAAACTATACTTAAAGCATGAAAAATCATATGTAAACCATGGGAAAATATTTTTCAACAGCAAGCATTAAAAACCCTCAACCCTTGTTATAAAACCAACATGAATATCTCATGAACGATACTTTAAAACATGTGCTTTTAACAAAATAACAATGAGAGAAGAGTAACATGCCTTAAACACCAAGAAATTTGGAGAGAAATCAACCTTTGAGCCCTTAGATGACCAACTTGATGATACCCTAGCTTAACTTGCTTGAAGGAATTCAAAGAGTCCTTTGGAATGTTTGAGAAGTTACTTAAGTTTGCTTCAGAGTGCTAATGACACCCTAAAGGGGTTATAAGATGTGGGTTTTAATTTGAGTAAGAGTAAAAATGTTCAGAATACCCTTAACTTAAAATCTGAAAAAGTGCTGCCATTGACTACGGGTCAACCATTGACTCGTAGCCACTCCTTATGATTCGTCACCACGAGTCGTAACCAAGACAGTCTCTAGGACCCCACCCACTATTGACCCTACGACTTAACTGGTAACACTCATAATGAGATTCTATGACTCGTAACATGTCCTTACGGCTAATAGTTAGCCACTCGTCCTCAGAGTAGAACTTAGCCACTTACTTTCTGATTTGGTTATGATTTCATCCCAATAACTCGTTAAGAGTCTTTACGACTCATGTCCCTAAGTCGTACCCAAGATAATAATTCAAGCACCATTCACTGGACACCTTACAACTTAGGTCACCTGACCCATCAAGACACATTACGACTCGTCAGGTGAGTAGTTGCAAGGGTAGAATGCTTAGGACTCGGAAAATTTTTGAGGACCAAAAACATAAGGCACTACATACTCCCCCTTATAATTATTCATCCTTGAATGATAGAACAAAGCATTTATTAGCACGATTTTACTCCTCCTACATCTACTCTTACCTTTAACGGAGATAGAAAATAAAGATGCCAAGGAAATCACCATTTTCTTTAATAAAGTCAGAATACAAAGATGTCAAAGAATGCACATACCTCAAGCACGATTATTTGAAACGGCAAACAAGAATGGGTACTTGGACTTCATGTCCTCTTTGGCTTCCCAAGTAGCTTCCTTAACCTTTTGGTTCCTACGAAAAACCTTTACAAAAATCACGTCCTTCGTCTGCAATAGATGGACTTCCCGATCCAAAATCTCAATTGAGACCTCCTCGTAGGATAAGGAATCCGAAATACCTACCTTCTTCCAAGGAACAACCATCGAAGGATAACCCAAGTACTTTCTTAACATTAAAATATGAAACACCTGGTGAATGGAGATTAAACTACAGGGCAACTCCAATTCATATATAACATTACCAACCTTCTTAAACACTAAGTATGAACTGAAAAAACGCGGATTGAGCTTTCCCTTCTTAACAAACCACATCACTCCATTCATGGTAGATACCTTTAAGAACACCCAATCCCTAATACTAAACTCCAATTCCCTTCTCCATGGCTTGGTGAACCAAACAGGGACAAACAACTTATTTTCACCAACCTCAAACAACCCACTAGGAGACATATACCATATAAGATTTCAAACGAAGCCATACCAATGTTAGAGTGATAACTAATGTTGTAGCCAAATTCTATGAGAGGCAAGTGGTCAACCCAACCACCCCCAGAATCAAACATATAAGCTCGAAGAATATCTTCCAAGACCTGAATTGTACTTTCCACTTGCCTATCCATCTGCGGGTGGAAAGCGGTACTAAGGGTCATCGTAGTCCCCGAACCTCGCTGGAACGACCTCTAAAAGTGAGATAAGAACTAAGTACTCCGATCAGATATGATGGAAACTAAAGTACCAGGCAACTTCATGATCTCCTCAATAAACAACTTGGCATAACCTTCAGAAGATAAATTTGTCCTCGTTGGCAAGAAGTGAGCAGACTTAGTCATTCTATCCACGATGACCCAAATTGAATCAAACTATTGTCGAGACCACAGAACACCTATAACAAAATTCATATTAATTATCTCCCTTTCCACACCAGCAATTCAATCTATTGAGTCAACTCACTGGGCCTCAAGTGCTCTACCTACACTTGCTGACACACCATGAACTTAGCCACAAAATTGGCCACATCTCGCTTCATATTATTCCACCAAGAAATCTCTTTAAGTTCGTGATACATTTTCATCGAACTAGGATGAATTATAACTCGACTCATGAGCTTCGGCTAAAATTCTTCCTCGCAACCCATCAACATTAGGAACACACAGTCTGCCTTGGTACCTCAAGATACCATTACCACCAATTTTGAAAACCATCACTTTTTACCTACCTACATCATTCTTGATTTGTATCAGGATAGGATCTAATACTTATTTCTCCTTTACCTCAGCACCTAGAGATAACCTTACCACCTCTTGAACAAGCATACCACCATCCTTAAAATCCAAGAGACGGACTCCTAGATTAACCAAACGGTGAATATCATTCACTAAATCACACTTGTCCTCATACACATAATATAATCTTCCAATAGATAACCTGTTAAGAGTATCAACAACCACAATAGCTTTACCTGATGATAGTTGAGACTCATTTCATAGTCCTTTAGCAACTCAAGCCACCTTTTTTACCTGAGATTCAATTATTTCTCTGAGAACATGTATTGCAGGCTCTTATGATCAGAATAAATATCAACATGGACCCTACATAAATAATGCCGCCAGATCTTTAATACAACAAATAATGAGTTGAATAATTCTTCTCATGAATTTTCAATTGTCTAGAGGCATAAGAAACCATCTTACCCTACTGCATCAACACACAACCCAATCCTACCTGAGATGTATCACAATAGACAACAAAACCATCAATGCCTTCAGGCAGAGTCAAGGCCGGAGCCGAAGTTAACTTATACTTTAGCTTCTCGAAACTACCCTCATAAGTATTAGACCATAAGAATTTCACATTCTTCTGAGTCAACCTAGTCAACAGGGCAACGATATAAGAGAAACTTTCCACAAACCTTTTATAGTAGCCGGTTAAACCCAAGAAACTCTGAATATTGGATGGAATTGTGGGTCTAGGCCACTTCTTAACCATCACAACCTTCTATGAATCCACTATGATTACTTACTAGAAAAAACATGACCCAAATAGGTCACAAAATTCAACCAGAACTCACACTTAGAGAAATTTGCATACAAATACTGATCCTTTAAGGTCTGCAACAGAAGGTAGAGGTGATTGGTATTATCTGAATTACTTATAAAATATACCAAAATATCATTAAGAAAGACAATCACAAACAAATCCAAGAACTGATGAAAAACCCAATTCATAAGATCCATAAATATGGTTGAGTCATTAGTCAAACCAAAGAAAATCACCAAAAACTCAAAATGAACATACCGCATTGGAAAGATAGTCTTAGGGATAGTCGCCTCCCTAATCTTCAACTAAAGGTACCTAGACCGAAGATTAATTTTGGAAATAAACTTAGCACCATAAAGCAGATTAAAGAGATCATCAATCCTCAGAAGTGGATACTTATTCTTCACCGTTATTTTATTCAATTGGTGGTTATCAAAACACATCTAAAGGGAACCATCTTTCTTATGCACGAAGAGAACGGGAGAACCATATGGATATATACTAGGGCAGATAAAACCTTTATCAAGAAGATCTTTTAACTGCTCATTGAGTTTTCTTAACTCAACCAGAACTATCCTATAAGGAGGAATAGAGATATGACGAGTGTCCAGAACAACATCAATTCCAAAATTAATTTTCCTATCGGGGGGAACACCAAGAAGATCATCAGAGAACACCTCAAAAAATTTAGAGGCCACATGAACAGTCTGTAAGGAAGGACTTTCAGATCTAGAATCCTTAACATGCATTAAGTAATAGAGGCACCCTTTGGAAACTAATTTTCGGGCTCTAAGATATGAAATAAACCTTCCCTTAAGAACAAGGGAACTACCTTTCCATTCGATTACCAGCTCATTTGGGCAATGGTAATTGACCCTTCGGATTCAACAATCAAGAGATGTATAGCACGATGCAACCAATCCATCCCTAAAATCACATCAAAGTCTAATATGTGCAACTCTATTAGATCCACCAAGGTCTCTCTACCATGAACAGATATCACACAACTCCTATAAACTCTTCTAGCCATAATGGAGTCACCCACAGGGGTGGACACCGAAAAAGGGTCTGAAATACACTCAGGATCAAAACTAAAATGGATTGCCATGCAAGGGGTCACATAAGATAAAGTAGACCCAAGATCAAGTAGATAATATACATCACAAGAAAAGAGCTTAAGCGTACTAGTAACGACATCAAGGGATGCCTCAGACTCTTGATGGGTAGTGAAGGAATAAAAATGGTTCCAACCAGTGTCGGAGCTAGAAGCAGAAGTAGCACCCTTTGGTGCAGGAGCAGATGAAGTAGCAGCAAGAATCTTATTCTCCTTAGAAGCAACATTGGATGGACAATCCCTCAGCAGATGACCAGTCGGACCATATTTAAAGTATTTATTTCTCTCTTTCTCGTAAAAACCATGATGCACCTGACCATAAAATCTACAAGGAGTATATAAAGGAGCTGATTAAGCCCCACTAGCCTGTAATTGGGCCCCTAGTGCTCTAAACCCATAATTATAATAAGAACGACAGTCACCTGGTGGCTTCAGATAAGTAACACTAGCTGTAGAGTAGGAACCAAAATTGATCCACTTCTTCTTAGACCACTTTCTACCATCTCTACCACTCTGTTGCCGACCTCCATCCTGATTCGAATAGCGAAACTTTTTATTCTGCCTCTTACTCATCTCTGCTGTAGAGTACGATGCACCTGACCATAAAATCAGGTTTGGTAACGAAATATTTGAATTAAAAACACTTCTTGTCTTCTGGAAAACTCTGTGTGATCATCTCCGTTGAGTGAGTTCAAAGAGAATCCGATCGTTTGAGGTACCACTACTTTCGGATTGTTAGGCCATTTTATCCTGGGAGGAAAATTATGCAACCTCGGGTACTTGAGGAAAATTATTTTCTTAAGGACACTCTGTGAATTCGGAGGACTTGACTTTTTCTGCTTCATCTATTTTTCTTTAAGAAATTGAAAACACACTTCTTTGAAAGATCATTTTGATCTTGTGTTGAAGGTGTTAAAAAATTTCGTAAGTGTTCTTGATTTATTCTTGAACTTTTGTTGCAGTAGTTTTGTCAAAATACAAATTTTGTGTACCCGAAAAAACATAAAGAATAAATGGACTACTCATAGTTAGAGCCATAAAGGTTCGAGACCAAGTTAAATGAGATCGAATGAACAAATATAAGATGGTTTTCTCGTCTTTCTTTAAATTAATGTCTTTAAATCATATATATGTAAGTATTGTTAATCCAGGTTCTTCATTGCCTAAAAAGTGCAACAAAGAGTTGATTATCTTCAAACAGCCGAGAGTACCGTACTATAATCCTTGTACAAAATGGCCCCTGGTGGATATAATGCACCAATTTTTATTCTAAAATCATTTCTATGTTCTTCAAAAAAAGTCCATTTTATGTCCACTTCCTAATATTTCATTCATTTAAGCCAACTAAAAAGTTAATTATTACTTTCATAAACATATCAAATCAAATATACACATTTGAAACTCTTCAAAAACTGAATTTACAAACTCCACTTTTCTTTTATCCATCCTTAGAAGCTCCTGTCCTTTTTGCGTCCATGGTGACTAGAACTTACAATCTTAGGATTTTGAGATTTTGAAGAAAAGTGTTCTTTTAAGCTAAAAAAAACAAAGAATAAATAATTGATGTATATAAAAAGTCTTAAAACCGCTAAGAGAGTATGTTTAGGTCGCCATGATTGTGCATATATAACACTGAAGTATAAAAAGAAATTCCCTTGGTCCTACAAACTTTATGCTTCTTATATATTCTCATCTTTAACAACATGACAGGCAGAAAAAACAACGACGAAAAAAGAAGAAATCAATTTGTTGGAGTCTCGCATCGGTGGGTTAAAGGGTCCTTAATCTCCTTATATGGTCTTGGGCAATCCTCCCCTCATAAGCTAACTTTTGCGGTTGAGTTAGGCGCAAGGTCCATTCTTGACATGGTATCAGAGCTCGGTCCATCCCCATTTTGGGCTCCCGGTCCACGCGCCAGTGGCAGTTGGGCCTGGGCGTGGGGGGTGTTAGAGTGGGTAAAAGTCCCACATTGGTTGGAGAATGGACTAGTGGTTTGCTTATATGAAGTTGGATAATCCTCACCTCTTGAGCTAACTTTTGAGGTTGAGTTAGGTAACTTTTGAGGTTGAGTTAGGTCCAAGGTCCATTTCTTTATAATGATATCAAAGTCAGGCCCACCCAATTCATTGTTTCCAATGTTGGACCCCCCGTCTTATATTGTCCATGCTCCACATGTCCATCCCTGGGCGTGCGGGGGGTGTTGGAGTCCCACATCGGTGGGTTAAAGGGTCTTCAGTTTCCTTATATGGTATTGGGTAATTCTCCCCTCATGAGCTAGTTTTTGAGGTTGAGTTAGACCTAAGTTTCATTTTCTTTTATCACAATTCAAGCAGTAGATAAAGGACATGGAGATAAAATGGAATGTGAGGTTGCATGAATAATTGCCACACAAGGAAGGTGGTCGAGAAATAGAACAATGATTTCTCTAAGGTATAGGTTCTTGTGCCCCACCACTTGTTGCTTTGTTGGTTATGATGCTCCTATTGCTCTTATCCCATCATGCTTATCTTGTAAAGTAGGCACAAACCTTTTCCAAGAATATATTTTCTTGTGGAAAGCTTTGTAGGATAGATAAATCAAAAGATAAAGCGCAATTCCTAAGCTGAGGCTATGTGATATATATATAGAGAGAGGAAGATATTCCCTTTTTATCTAATATTATTTTATTATAATTTGTTATAAAAATAATGCTTAACATATTGTTTCTAATAAGAAAAATTACAATCACATAATATCATGAAGTATTTAAAATTATCAATTTTAAAAAGTTCCATTTAAAAATAAATATGTACGTTCTAACTATATTAATGGGGAGTATCATTTTTAGAATAAAGTAGTAGTAGGTATATGATGCAATACGTAGAAAGCTAGCATCTCCCACCTCTTGAAGATTACCCCAAAATGAGAGTACTCTGAATTTGGTGTCATATCAAAATAATAGACATGACATGGCACATGGGAAGACATATACCAAAAATTTCTCTCCTAAATGCTCCTTAATTAACCCAAATTCTTTTCTTGCTGATGATCTGTTCCTAGTTTATTGTTTCATGTTTTGGCCAGTTGATTTGACCAAAGTAGCTAAGCTTTAAAGTCATCCTTTGTTGATCGATCGATGCGAACGTATATAGCAAAAGATAATAATCTTTATTTTATTTTATGTGGATCAATTATATATATATATATATATATATATATATATATATATATA